>NC_137877.1:14461990-14499490 GCF_963924005.1 Protomyctophum bolini | reverse complement strand
ATGTATTAATTAAATAATGCTGCCCGCTGCATATAGACATGGACACACAAATCTACACTTCATGGAGTAATTGTTTTGGACCTGGTGGTCTGATGTAAATAACCTTTTTTAATGTGCTCCTGCTACGAGTAGAAAGGACAACTATAACTATAAGCTAATCAAAATGTTAATTTATTCATCCGATAGAATGAATATAAACATAGATGCCGATGGATCCCCCGTCTAAACTTGTCAGTTGTCATTTATGCTTGTAGTTTTGGGCGATTTACTGCAGTGTTGGGTCAGACTTGATAGTTCATCCTAGTGTTGAATGTTTTGGTACTCGGGTCAGAATATCGGGCCCGGTTCCGATGTACCGAGAAAGAGTACTTGAGGGTGGCATCGGCCCGATACCCGATACCAGTATCGGAACAACTCTAAAATGAATGAATGTACATAAGTAATAAGGATACAAATCGGCCGTGTGTGTGTGTGTGTGTGTGTGTGTGTGTGTGTGTGTGTGTGTGTGTGTGTGTGTGTGTGTGTGTGTGTGCGTGCACGCACACACGAGTAAAGGACACAAAAGTACTCAGGACAGTTCGACATAGGCATTAGGCACACATACTTGGAAGATCTACAAGTGAAATGTGTGTGCACACGTAAACATACATGCTCTCACGCACACACGACAGACAGCTGACAGTATTGCAGACGCCTTGCGATAACAAACAGGCCGGCTACTAGAAATACCAAAGGGACAACACACCAGATCCCTGTAAGCCGAGAACCAAAATGACATCCATAATACACACGTCTTAATGTCAATACAGACCAACTGAAGCATGTCAAACATTTTTATTCAGATGTACGAGGTATAGGATTCTCATATCAAATCACCCATTAGTAGGGCTTTTTTTGACGCAAAGGTTGGCGATTCTTTTGGCATTTCACATTCTCCTGGCCAAATCTACCTCAACTTCACCGTATAGGTCAGCAGACATATTAACACGAAATGTTACAAATATTGAAATTACGTCAAGTAATGACAAGTGCAAAGAAAAGAAATTTAATTTATGTTGATCAAGCCAAGGTTTAAATCGATGTTAACTCAAATATAAGTGAAATGTATTAGAGAAGAAAAAAAAAAATATATATATATATATATATATATACAGTATATATTAGATGGGAAAAAATATATGAAAGTCTGCAACCTTTTATGGCAGTGAACAAGTGGATGTGAAATCTGATACAATTTGCAATAAATTGCAGAACTCCAATATGTCGAAGAACTGCAATCTATTTGAATGGTGGTACAAGAATGGTGATAAAATCCAACTATGAGGTTCCCTGGTGAACAAATAGGCACGCAGCGTGATCGGATTCCTTACATCAACCACGGACACAACAAAATGAAAACCGCTTCACCCGTGTGAGAAGTAAACGTTATACATGAACAGAACTTCACTCCGTTATGCTGTGCTCATTGACCGCCAACACCCCCATCTGGTGTCCGTTTCACTCGGAAGCCGAGAGTGAGGAAGTGAATTATCTCTATGTAGCGGGTGCTTCCATTGTTATTTAATCCACCCAAAACTTACATTTTGAACCAGAGGATCATATCGTTTAGAGGAATGAGCCGCAAATCCCTGCCGACCCACGGATCACTGGACGACCTGCTCCACAGCCGCTCCAAATAGGAACATAGATAAGGATCTGCCTGTCTATGAATTACACAAGATTGTTCCTTTAGCTATGTATACCATTCTCTCTGTGTGTGTGTGTGTGTGTGTGTGTGTGTGTGTGTGTGTGTGTGTGTGTGTGTGTGTGTGCGTGCGTGCGCATGGGTCTACAGCAGTGGTTTTCAACAAGTGGTCCGGGGACCACCAGTGGTCCTTGAGGGGGTTCCAGGTGGTCCCCAGTTATATGGAGAGGTAACCAAATGGACCGGCCTTATAGATGTTTAACTCTTGAGAGCATGAAATGAAACCAAATCAAGCCAATTTGGTTTAATTTTATGCTCTCGAGTTAAATTATATTAAACATCTGCATCACTTAATTTACAAGACGTCTACACATTTAGAGAGAATGTAGAAGAATTGTTATTTTGATCAACGTTTGCCTGTCATCTCTCCTAATGGTACCAGCATCAATACAGCATGGAATTGCACAAAATCTTATCCAACGACAACAAAATATTCATACGTTTTGGGTCTGAGAGGCTAAATGTCATCAAATGGTGGTCCGTGGCTCAAATGCTGAATAAATTATGGACCTTTGGTATGAAAACGGTCCACATGCAGTAATCACTGTGAGTTATAGCACACTGAACTCCCTGAGACCTCATTAGCTCCCACTGCTTCCTGATAGAATTATCTGGGGTTGTCGTGGCGACAGATTACAATCCCAGCCAGCGTGCACCGAGTTTTGGCTAATATCTCCTCAGCAACAAAACTGGTTCCAGAGGTGAAACCAATCACTGAGCCCGCTCTGCTCCCTCACGTTGAGAACCAATCACTGAGCACGCTCTGCTCCCTCACGTTGAGAACCAATCACTGAGCCCGCTCTGCTCCCTCACGTTGAGAACCAATCACTGAGCACGCTCTGCTCCCTCACGTTGAGAACCAATCACTGAGCCCGCTCTGCTCCCTCACTTTGAGAACCAATCACTGAGCCCGCTCTGCTCCCTCACGTTGAGAACCAATCACTGAGCACGCTCTGCTCCCTCACTTCGAGAACCAATCACTGAGCACGCTCTGCTCCCTCACGTTGAGAACCAATCACTGAGCCCGCTCTGCTCCCTCACGTTGAGAACCAATCACTGAGCCCGCTCTGCTCCCTCACGTTGAGAACCAATCACTGAGCACGCTCTGCTCCCTCACGTTGAGAACCAATCACTGAGCACGCTCTGCTCCCTCACGTTGAGAACCAATCACTGAGCCCGCTCTGCTCCCTCACGTTGAGAACCAATCACTGAGCCCGCTCTGCTCCCTCACGTTGAGAACCAATCACTGAGCCCGCTCTGCTCCCTCACGTTGAGAACCAATCACTGAGCCCGCTCTGCTCCCTCACGTTGAGAACCAATCACTGAGCCCGCTCTGCTCCCTCACGTTGAGAACCAATCACTGAACCCGCTCTGCTCCCTCACGTTGAGAACCAATCACTGAGCACGCTCTGCTCCCTCACGTTGAGAACTCTGTGTTGGAGTCCGTACGGTGGACCAAACGTTACGATAAAGGTGGTGGAAAAATAACTAATATGTTTTACTTAAGTAAAAGTGTCAATACTGTAATGGAGTACTTCTACATTGCAGTATTGACACTTTTACTTAAGTAAAACATATTAGTTTAAAGTCCAAAATTCTAAATGGACTTGAGTAAAAGTACTAAAGTATTGGCATCAAAATGTACCGTAGTTGGAAGTACCAAAGCGTTAAAAGTACTCATTATGCAGACCGTCCCATTTCATGATTTCAAATATATACATATATTTAGAAAATAGCAGCTCTACAAGCTCACAATGCGTCGCATTTATACAGGTTTGCGACTACGACTAAAACAGATTTGCTGTCAAAATCAACACTACTGTGAGTAAAGAATGGACTGTTCTGTATTGGGTTTTCTCTGGGTCTAACGTTGACCTTCTCAATCAGAATCAAATAAACGCGATAACACAGCTGTGTTATCTGTGCAGATTTTGCAGAGTTCATGACACTGTGTGTGGGAAGGCATCAGAGTATAATTTTCTAGGAACCAGATATGGGGCTTGAAGGTAGGGTAAGCTTGTCTTTGGTTAATAAGTGTTAAAAAAGCTCTATATCGTGATAGTACTCGTTGCTATGTGTGTTTGTTCAGTAACAGGAGTCTCCAACTCTCCATGTCTCTCCAGCGTTTTATTAAACAGAAAAAGCATTTTCATGTAAGTGATGACTTAAAATTTCTGAAAATTAGAAATGGAACACTATAAAAAATTAAGCTGATAAATGGCTACTCTCTCCTGAACCTTTTAGTTTTAACCAAAAAGTGATGGAGCAGTTATTTGTCATTAAGTAGGTGTGTATGGGTGACGGAGGAGGAATATTCTTTCGACAGTGGAGAAGTTGAGAGAGCCTAAAGGGGGGGTTAACGGAGCAGTATTTGGCAGCACAGAGAAAATGGCTAAAGCAGTAGTGCAAGAATTTGGCAGAGAGAGGTTGGATGGATGCTGAGGGAGAGAGAGAGAGCGAGAGAGAGAGAGAGAGAGAGAGAGGTGAGCAGTTTGTTCCACACCGTAAGCTAGGCCAGCGTGGGCCGGCCCACCTCTCTTTAAATACACAAGTCGACTACAAAAATACACAATCATTTCACTGGGGCTGTCCTCTGGATATCATAACGCAACAACAACAAAGACGGAACCTGTATAAATCAACTTAATGATGTAGTTAAAAAAACAGCTTGAAAACAGTTTGAAACCCCCCCCCCCCCCCCCCTCTAAACTCTCAAAAGAAACAAGTTCAAATGAGATTGCTTCGCCCCCACCTCAACTCAACTCAACTTGTAGTCCCACTGTGCCTGCCTTTCTTCATCGTAAATAAAGTAAACCATTAATGGTAAAGAATAAATTGTTTAAAAGGCATTGTGATTAAGAGAGAACGACTAAAGAGGCTAAAGAACAATATGGAAATATGGAAAAATGGAATATGATCCAATGGCATTACAGTGGACCAAGAGGACAAATGCAATGACAATGGATGAGGGAACAAAAGAAGAGAATCATTATATTTAATTAAAATCTCAAGAGAAATTATACCAGTCAGATGGACAGATTGCCAGACAGAGAGATATAGACTGCAAATAAATAATACAAACAAATATATAGAAAGCAGGAAAGAGATAAACAGACACCGAAAAAGATGGATGGAGAGTAGCCACAGTGAAGGTTAGACAATTAATGATGGACAGAGAGAGATGGTTTGATAGACAGATGGAACGAATATCCATAAATAGGTAGACAGACAGACAGACAAACAGAATGATAAGAGACACAGATGAACAGACATGAGCTTATACTGTAGATCTGATATTTTTGAAAAATGTTGTGCCAATCTTGGAATATATATTCTTTCACAGCAAATATTTTTAACTCAAATCGTAGCTTCTGTAGGAGGACGTCTACCCTGGAACAACATGTATTGAGATGCAGGTTGACAGCCAAATACAAATAATTCTGGGGGTTCCAGAACCACAGATTTTTCTGAAAACTGTCATGATTTAGAAGACAGATTGTCTCAGGTCTTAGGGATGGAGCTCAAAACCCGATACACGACCAAACCCGATAACAAGCTTATTGAGTACCCGTTATCAATAAGCTCTGGGCTTATCAAGCCTGTTATCGAGCATAGCAGTCCATGATTAAACAATCAAGACAAGAGGCAATCAAGAAATAAATCGAATCACCCACGCTGGCACAAACATGTCGGTCTAAAAGTGTATTGATACCTGCCAACCAGCACTGCCCGGGTAAACAAAATTACACTTTTAACATGATGGCACACACATTGACCAGTTTATTTCTTCAATGTTATTTTCCAAAAGTAAAAAGGTAAATTGCCTTCCGTCTGTTAGAAAAGTACTGAATTTGAAGGCGCTAGTAAAAATGTAATCATAATTTATTGTCGTCTCCCGCGTTTCCACAGAATAATAGAAAATGCTCGATACTGGGTTGATAAGCCTGTTCGATAAGGTGCTCATTATCAATGGAAAATGTACGAGCTCCATCCCTAATTATGAAGACACTTTTCAGTAGAAAGACGGACGGACAGATGGAGGCAGTGCGGTACTCACGGTGAAGAAGAGGTCCATGACACGGGTGTCCAGCAGCGCCTCTCTCCACAGCTCCGTGGGCTTGAGCGTCACGTTCTGCGTGGACTCGAACATGGCGATGTAGTGGCGCCCCAGTGACCCGCCGCACGTTAAGGCCAACGGCAGCATGGAGGGAGAGATTAGGAGGAGGAGGAGGAGAGGGGAGGGGCAGCGTGCACGCACACACACACACACACACACACACACACACACAGACACACACGAGCGAGCTCACTGGCACTATAAGCTGTGTTCTGGCTGTGTATTTTGGTCTCCTCTGGTGTGGCTGGCCGTGGGTATCTTGTTGTTAGTCACTCAGCAGCTTCTCTCTCTCTCTCGCTCTCTCTTTCTCTGCCCTAGCTCTCACCCTCTCCAATAAATGCCTCCTCCTCCTCCTCCGCTGGAGTTTCGTGCGCTGCCTTCCTTACAGTATATGTCTCTCGCCCTTTCTCATCAGCTGTCTCCCTCTCTCTCTACCACACTTTCCTCTACTACCACCACCACGTCTCGCAACCTCTTTTTCACCCTCTCAGACAAAGCAAGGCTCTCTCTCTCTCTCTCTCGCCCTCTCTGAGTCACTGTCCTCTCGCTCACCTCTCTCTCTCTCTCTGTCTCTATACTTCCGTTCACTACAGTACGGTTGTTCACTTTCTCGTCTTCTCCTCTCTGTCCTTTTTAAAAAGATGCCACAAAGACACTCTCTCTGCTCGGCTGAGCCACATGCAGCTCTCAGCCTATCATTGTCCAGACGTGGTCAAGACTTCTTACGAAGCCACATCACACACAAATGCATGCACACACGCACGTACGCGCACACACGTACGAGCACACACATACGCGCACACACGTACGCGCAGACACACACGCTCACACACACACACCCTCCTCAACCGATGGGGGGGGTCTCTCTCTCTCCTCTCGACCAATGGCGGTGACTCCCTCTTGGATCACTCCCACACAAAACCCACAACAAACAACTTCTGTACTTCTCCGCTCTTCTCAGCCAATCAAACGTCTCTCGTTTGTTGCCCCAAACAACACCAATTCCTCCTCATCCACGACACACACACACACACACACACACACACACACACACACCTCTCTCTCTCACACACACACACCTCTCACACTCTCTCTTGGGTTACTGTAGAATCACACATTCTTGCCGCTTAGCCAATCCAAACGATATTTTTTCTGCTCTCTGCTCTACAGAATCTTGAGATTCTCTTCCAGAGTCTCCTGTACAAAGCTCCCCCTCTCGTTCTGTAGCCAGTCTACATCTCTGTTCTCCCTCATTGACCTCTCTCTCTCTCGCTCTCCCTCCCTCTATTTCACTGGACCCCCCCACAGGACTCTCTCCGTGCAGTCTTTGGAAAAGAGAAAATAAGCTCTCTCTTTAATTGGCCAATTGCGATTCTTCCTTCACAGTAAAATCCTTTGTCCCAATTTTTGTTCATAAAATCCCCCCCCACCCGTCTCTCTCTCTCTCTCTCTCCTCATGTCTCTCAGCCTTGGCTTTGTGACAGCAGAAGGCCAGTATGAGGAAACTCCCACAGGAATGTCAGTTCAAAGCCAGGCATCGGCATCATGGGCCAGCGAGCCTATGCATTCCTCTAGAACGGACCCACAGTCACTCCCAATGCGAGCGTGCACACACACTTTTCAGCACAAAAGTTGGCACCTGTCTGTGTGCGTGCATGTGTGTGTGTGTGTGTGTGTGCGCGCGCGTGAGAGCCGCAGCTTTATGAGCTCGTTAAAAATAGCCGTGGACCAACAGCAGAACTCTTGAGAAGCTCTCAGAATGGAGGGTTAAGATACAGACTGATGGATAAGAAGCTCTCAGAATGGAGGGTTAAGATACAGACTGATGGATAAGAAGCTCTCAGAATGGAGGGTTAAGATACAGACTGATGGATAAGAAGCTCTCAGAATGGTTGGGTTAAGACACAGACTGATGGATAAGACGGAGTTTGCACGGTTGGATTAGTCAAGGACTTTCTCTTGTGTCAAGAGCTGAGCTGGTTTTGTTAACATGTATTGTTCCCAAGACATCCACAAGACTTTACCCGATATTATATATTTAGTATTATATATTTATTATTATTTTTACAGCGGCCGTTGCTAGGCAACGCCTTCCTCAGAGCTCCCGGACAGCCATTCACTTCCTTGTTTACAGGCTGACAAAACTAGCTAACTAACGGTTTTGGGGGGGAAATGGAATTAGGGGCTTTTCAGAGTAAATATGCCTCATCTGCTGGGCACCATTATTTTTGAAATAAAAGGTCATAAAAGGTGTTAAAGGACAACTTTAGTTTTCTTCAACCAAGGTTCATGTTTTAGGTTGTTATTAGAGAAACTAAAAGATGAGTGTTATTTTTTTTCATTTGCTGCTTTCTTTCGTTTTAGGAATTTTAGCTGTTTTTCATAGGGGGCGGGCGCATTCGAGCATGGGGCTAAATACAACATTTTATAAGCAGCAAATGAAAAAAAAAACCCACATATTTTACTTTCTCTAATAACATCCTAAAACATGAACCTTGGCTGAAAAAAACTAAAGTTGTCCTTTAAGCGTCTCAAGGGGGTGTTAAAAGTTCAAGTTAGTCTTTCCTTATTTATATAGCCACACAACAATACAGTCAGTAGCAGTCATTGCTGGGAGTGTAATGCCCGTGTGCAGAGATCAAATACAAAACAAAACATAAAATAAAAATAATTACAAATATGCAATAAGTAAAACATTTATATACAATAAGTCGAAGGTAGAACTAAATAATATAATATACAATTTTTGAACACTGAACTTAAAATAATAATTAACAGAAAACGACAGTTGAATCAGTGGTAATTTCAAGTCAAAATAATGCTTAGTTTTAGTCTTGTCTAGACTTTTAGATTTAGTTTAAATATCTTAAGTTTAGCCTAAATATGCCTAAATATCATACGATTTTAGTTGGCTAAATCTATAGTTGATCGACCAAAATGTATTTTGTGAAAAAGGGTAGCAAAAACAAAAACAAAATCATATTCTGAGTCAACGAAATTAACACAGATTGAATCAATTTCTGGTCACATCCACAAGCGAGTGAGAGGATATCGGAAGACTGTGTAGATGGGGGGAAGGGACAGACAGACAGACAACACCAAGCCTGCATGCTGGGGGGCAGACAGACAGACAGACAGACAGGCTTGGGGGCAGGCTGGGGGAAAGGCAGACAGACAGTGAGAAAAATGATGCTTGCTTCCCAGACTAGAGTAACAATGTCAGGGTCCTGTTTGAACTCTGGCATAAAACTACTGTTTACGGAATTGAACGTCTGCCATCCAACAACAATGGCTCTGGTACGTGTACGTGACGTGTACGCACGCGCGTGTGTGTGTGTGTGTGTGTGTGTGTGTGTGTGTGTGTGTGTGTGTGTGTGCATGCCTGCAGGATGAGTAATGAGTGCCGTGGAGTGACTAGGACATGTGGCTGTGGTTTGGGGGGCTGTTTTTTAAAAAGACATCACCTGCTACCGTCCCACTCCTTCCAACAGGCGTAGGAATAACTGACACAGCGCGCCGGTGACTTTTCCGACGGAAAAACAGACTGACTGACTGACAGATACATGGACAGAAGGACGGACGGACAGATGTATTCAACCAGCCTAAAATAGACAAAAATACAGACACGCGATACGGGGCGACTGGCTGCAAAACCTGTAATCACACCGTAGTGCTATTATGCTAGAAATGCACCTTTCTAAACTCAACCTGTTGTATATGGAACATAATCTAATACCTTTCTAAACTATTTTTGGCTATGTTACTCTTTTTGGCTATGTTACTCTTTTTTTATTCGTCGTTTGCTCTTTCTTGCACTCTTTATACTATCCCTTTGTTTTCTGTGCTTGCTGTGGTTGATGTTTGATATGCTGTTGCATTGTCTGAAGGAAGTCAAACAAACATACGTTTTACTCTTATGTGCCTGTACACAAGATGTAACAATAAAGCACAACCTTCCAGCTTGCTGAAGCACACCAACCCAAAGTTAACCCAGGCAGGCAGCAGATTCTCAATGCCTCGCCAAATGTCCACCTCTGTTTTCCACTTGAAAAGGACAGACTGACTGACGGACAGACACACATGAAGGATATTATCCACCGTCCAGTACACTTTTATGTACTATATCTCGGCACATGCACGTGTCGTGCACGCAGAAAGAAATATATATGCCACTGACCACAATACGCACAATACATATTCAACACCAGGCCATGCAAACGAAACAATCCACTCTCTGGCCAAATCCCAATATTTATAGCAATGAATGTGAAGCGCGACCTAGGTACAGCACAACACTGTACAACTCCCCGCGGGAGGCCACATACAAGAATCCATCATTCTTTAAGCACTTGGAACTTTGTTGACCGGAGTCTATTTTTGCCAAATGTTGAACCGGTGTCCGGTTTGCAACTTTGTGCCGAGCAGCAAATGTTTTTGCAAGCTGGGCAAAAGACAAAATGTGACTGGTATGGATTTGAAACAAAAAAAACTACTCACTGTAACAAACCTATGCTATAAATAGCAGCTCATTAAAATACATCTGATTGCATTAGCCCGCTGTTGTTTCATATTTCCAATAATAAGCATGGGCTGATAATTCTTCAAAGCTATTATTTCAGCCATCCGAACGCTTTGCACGTCCGAACGGAACCCTCATTTCACGAGGCCGACGGCTTAGCGAGCTTCCACGGTATCCTATATTCATTATGAGTGATGCTCATTAAGGACACCAGCCTGCGGGGCGGCAGCGCCAGACCCGCCCGGCCCGGCCCTGCCCTGCCCCGCCTGCCAGTCGTCCTGCATGTGAGGAGCTATGCAGAGGCGCGTGGTGGGGTTTAAGTGATATATCCTCCCTTAAGTCTCCCATCAGCGTCGCCATCTGAAATAACAGTCCAGGAATGCCTCTTAACCCCCCCCCCCCAGCCACACACATACACGCACGCACCTCTTCTTCACTCCCTACTCTCTCTCTCTCTCTTCACTCGCTACCAGTCTTTTTTTTCCTCTCGCATTGTCTCTCCATTTCTTTCTTTCTTTCTTTCTCTCTCTGCTCACTGTCTTTCTTCACTCGCCCTGGCGTGCCGTGCCAAACCACCCACCCCCCCTCCCTCCCTCCTTCCCGCCCTGTCCGGTATGTTTGGACAGCGGTGCTCAGAGATTCTTCCTCGTCTCCTCAAGACAAGCGGACTCGGCTTACACCCTCCTAATCCCAGCCTTAACCTGGGGCGACGACGACAGACTAATAAGAATAGTGGGAGGCAGTATGTTTAGGGGGGAGGGGAGGGGAGGAACGCAAGGCAGGTGGTTAAACTCAGCCACTGCAGGGCTGTGATAAAGGAAGGGTTATTAGTTGTTGTATACGGGCAGCAGCCAGCCGGTCACTACTCATTAAAACTTCGCCTGCAACACAGCAAAATCTGCACTGAAATTCTGCAGTGTTACTTACTTACCCACCAAAAGGGGAATTTCACTTTGAGAAACTTCTGGGGGTCATTTTTACGTCTACTCTGACTTTTGCGTGCTTGTGCACCACAGATGTATAGTAGGTAAACAGGAAACGGGGGGGGGGGGGGGGGGGAAGAGACACACAGCAAAGTCCGTCGGGAATTGAACCTGCGACACACTGTCATGCTGGATCGCTAAGCCGTCCCAGGCCCCACAGACAATCAAGTTGCTTGATTCAACATGTAGATATTTCATATTAAATTGATCAGTTCAAAGAGAGGATTGTGTGCACATCTCGTCGTCTGTAATTAGGCCAGGTGCTGGACGTCAAGGCATCAAGCAAACATCAAAGGAGGAGAAACATCCACATGTTTCTATAGCTCCACAAGAGACTTACTTTATTTAATGGCAAAATTGCAAAGTTTAGACCCTTTAGGTCTTCATCAGGGAAAAATAAATAAATAGGCAATTGTGTCCAAAAAAGGCGGCTGCGATGCATACATATGTCCTTAACGTAAATGTACCCTATATGAATATAAGACTATGGGTTGTTTTTTTCTTAATGGAAATATCCTAAAAAATGGGCTTGTATTATAATCGGGGACCAGATTATTTGGCATTCAATGTTCTTTTCCCACAAAGAGTCTTGAAAAATGGGGGTTGTCTTATAATCAGAGTCGTCTTATATTCGGCACAACACACGGGTATTATCGAGCATGACAATGATACGGCGAGAACAGAAGCGTGTAGAAGTGGCGTGCGGCGCTGTCAGAGAGAGAAGAAGCGAGCGAGGAGGGAGGTCCCTCTGTCTGTCAACGAGGACAGCCGTTTACAGCACCTGACCGCGACGAGGCCTCACTTCGACCCCACAAGGGTCAGAGAGACCGACCGCCGTGTGGAGAGACGCGCTGCGTTACAGACGACACAAGAGCCTGGGGGGGAGGGGGGGGGGCTACAGCGTGGACAGATGACACACATGCCACACAGTTTTCCTTTTCCTGAAGTATGGAGACCTCTCTTTGGTGTTTTAAAAAAGGCCTCTTTGAGGTGTGTGCGTGTGTAACAGGCGTGCTGCTGTCAGGCAGCACAATTAAGGAGCGGCCCCTTGACACACACGCGGCCACACGCCTGCGTCTCATCACACACACACACACGCATGTTCTTCTGAGGCCAGCGGACAGGCGGCCCGCCCTGCGCTCGTCCCAGAGCTCCCAGTGGCTATCATCAATCTGCTGGCCTTTCCACCGGCTGACCGCACCACTTATAGGCTTCTCTCACTCACTCGCGGTGATTGTCCTTCAGCAGCAGAAGCCCAGACGGACAACATGCTGCCTAGGAGGGGGAGGGGCAGGCCTGTGAATCTTCCGCCGTCTCACGATTCCATTTTTCTTGATTCGATGAAAAATTGACTTTTTCAAATCAAAACTATTCTCAGGGTCACAATTCAAATAAAAATCGATTCTCATGAAAAAGAAATAAAGATCCGCAATCAGTTTTATCTCAATTCATTCAGTAATTTTGTTCTGGACTTTAACAACCAAGTCTAGCCCAGTAAGACAGCCCAGTAAGACAGAATGTATAACACCAGAGAGGGTCGTGTAAACATTCTTGGCTTTGATGGTATCTCAGATTAGGTGTAGTTGATGCAGAAACACATTAACACAACATCATTGCCTTGATGCAAGTAATATTAACGAGTGTCAATGAGGTCCAGCTAGACAGTGGCACACACACACGCACACACCTCAGCTTTGCTGAACTGAAGTGACTCACTGGAATCACTTGAATATGACTTAAGATATACCGTTTACTGTGATTATGGTAAGCTTACATTTCACACACACACACACACACACACACACACAAACACCACATAGTGAAATGAAATATCCTGTAACTGTAACCAGCAAAAAAACGTATAATGAGAATCGTGATTCTAATTCGAATCCAAAATATTTATATTACGCCCCTAGTGAGTGGGGTTCATTTTCACCTGTCCAACACTAACATGCATATCTATGGAACATGTCCATGGGACTTTGTGCGGCCCAATCGCATCCTTCCTGGATGTGATCGGGAGACAGGAAGCTTCTTACATGCACGCCACAAAGACTAGTATGCATATATTATATATCTTACATGTACATATATTATAAAACTACACTGTTAAATCTTTCAGTTCATTTAACTCACAGCTGACACTGAAACTCCATTTGGTTGGTTAATGTATTCACTGTGTGAGAAATTGACACTGAGGAGGAGTACTGCGTACTCTAAGATGTCATATATTGTATCCATCTGTCAGTACAAACTTGTAACAAACTAATAACAACCTGCAATGAATTCAGGTATCAATCACACAGCTTGCAGCAAACGTAGGCATGCACGCACATAAGATTTCAAAGTATCTCTGTGAAATACACACAGACACACACACATGCCTGGCATTCCAAGGACAGACTCAACTAGCTACCGAAGGGTGTGTGTGTGTGTGTGTGTGTGTGTGTGTGTGTGTGTGTGTGTGTGGTATTAGAGTCTGTTATGGTATGACATGGGGATGGACAGACATGACAGACAGCTCTTTGAAAGTGATCTGTGCCCACACGCCACTTCAAGATCCCCTTAAGCAGACAGACAGACAGACGCACATCCAGGCTCAGCAGGCTGAGATCACAATGGGCTCCAAAAGCCTGGACGAACACACATCAGTGGTTAGTTAGCACCGTAGCCCGATACTGCGTTCACACCAGTGGCGACAAAGCAGCAGGCCACAAGTCATTTTCAATGGAAGTCAAGCTACAAAGTGACGGCCGACACTTTACAACTACTACAAATCTTCTACAACTTAAAAGTTTGAGATGACCTCGACATTTCTCAGCGCTCCAACGACGCAGTGAACAGTCAACTCTGATTGGTTTCTCAACTGTGATTTATAGCAGTGGTTTTCAACCAGTGGTCCTTCCAGGTGGTCCCCAGCTAAATGATGAAAAAATGTTACACTCTCAAGAGTAAAATTATCTGCATTACTTATATTATTATTAATATACAAGAAGTCTACGCAATTACAGAATGTAGAAGAATTGTTATTTTGATCAACGGTTATCTCTCCTATGGTACCACATCAATACAGAATGGAATTGTGGACAAAAATCGTATCCAACAATAACAAAATAAGTTTTGGGTCTGAGAGGCTAAATGTCATTAAATGGTGGTCTGTGGCTCAAATGCCAAATCAATAATTTACCTAGATATGAAAAGGGTTGAAAACCACCGATTTATAGGACTGACTGTCCACACTGCCGTTTTGATTTACGAGAGGCCATCAAGCTCAAGATGAAAATCTGTGTGCCTTTACAATGGAATGTGGTAATGGTGCAATGCAAATGGAGCCTTGAAGTTGAACCACACAGTGACAGAAATCTAACATCACAACACGCTCCCAGCCAGCAGATACGGACATATCTAACATCACAACACGCTCCCAGCCAGCAGATACGGCCATATCTCGGCCCGGGGAAACACTCCCATGGGAAGCGCTGCGGTCGTTGGACCGGACAACCCCGGCGACTCCCTTCCACACCTGACCTTGAAGGCTCGTGGTAGACAGGATGCAATTGTTCAGACCCGTTTACACCAGATCCGCGTGAAAACCAAGCCTGTATAACCTGTCGGTGTCAACACCGTCTGCTGATAAGACAACACCTGGCACATCGTACGCACTAATGAGCTCATCTGAGAGAATACGTCACTGACCTTACTTGCTCATTTCCTGCCTCAACCCAGAGTAATATAGTAAGAGAGTGGCGACACTAGCATTGACTCCCATTGTGACAATGGAATGCGGAAGTGCTCATTCTATCTCAATGGGATAGTTCCAGTCATAGGAGCAATGTTTGGAACTATAGCCCATAGGCACCCGCTTTGCGGCGAGATCAAAGCGTGTCGCTTTGATCTCGCCGCTTTGATCTTGCCTCAACCATACACTCACGTCCAATGTCTCCAATGTCTCCATTTCTCCCTCTCTCTCTCTTTCTCGGCAAGATGCTGCCAAGAAGCAGGCGTTTCTTTCGGGTTTTTAAACAGCTGGTGGATGGAAATGATGCTCGGCGCGGCTTCAACTTGTAGCGTTTCCGCTTTTTTGCCGACGCTACAAGTTGAAGCGGCGCGCGAGTGTCATTTCCATCCACCAGCTGTTGAAAAACCCGGAAGTGACGCCTGCTCTAGGCGGCATCTTGCCACCCTCTTGACGCTACTGTCTGGGTACACTGTCTCCCGTGCCACCAATATTTGCTTTGATGTTTAGCCTTGTCTCATTGCCTGCCGATTTCTATAATTCTTCCGTATCCACTATCCACAGGCATCGCATTTTACACACACAAACACACACACACGCACACACACACACGCACACACACGCACACACACGCGCACACAAATAAAAGGATATGATTGGGTGGCAGGAAGTTCCAGCTGAGGACCTGATTGGCCAGGGCCAGGTACCGCTGGAACACGGAGGACATCTGGGCGTTGAGGTTCTCCCGGCGGCTGAACTCCTGCAGCACCTCCATGGTCAGAACGAAGATCTGACGCAGGTCCTCCTCCTGGTGGAGGAGAGGAGACATGACAGGTCAGGAAACTGTCACGCTTTAGAAGACCTTTAGTAGATTCTGGTCTCACGGTTTAACCCATTTTGGTGTTAGCATTATGTTATGCTTTAGCTATTGAAAAATAGCAGATCTACAAGCTCATAGGAGATTGACATAGAAACATAGCTTTTTCAGAAAACTGATGTAGAAGACATTAGAATCTGATCTCATAGTCCACACAAAATGAGCTAGAATGCCTGGACTATCAGGTCAGGTCAAGTCAAAATGGGTTAATTGACTAGGGCAGTAGTTCCCAAACCTTTTAGCTCGAGACCAAAAGAGAATGTTGATGTCTTCCCAGGATCCAAACGAGTGAACATAGCTGATCTACAATCTCACAACAAAGAGATTGTAGACGCATAAAAATTGGTCCTGGACCCAGTTTTGTAAACTACTATAGGGTCCCCCCAGAGCTATAGTGTATATATACTGTACTCTACTTGGGTCTGCTCCTTCTCTTCCCTCTACATCACAGGTTCTCAATGTCGGGTCCATTTGGTTGCCTTTGGGCGCTCTCAGAGTTAAATTAACACTTAAGGCCTATTCATACTCCAGTTTGAGGTGATAAGGTGACCACTGAACTACAACATGACATGACATAAGGCCGCAGTGCGACTCACCGCGGCGCTCACCCCAACACATGATCTCTCGGCTTTTACTGACCTTTCACGGTGGTCACCTTATCACCTAAAACTGGAGTAGGATGTTTAGGATTTAACAGCAGTTGGAGTATGAATAGGCCTTTAGGATTTAACAGCGTGTGGGGTCCTAATTTCTTTTTTTTATTAAAAGATATCTGTGACCTAAGAACTAATGCTCCGTCAGAATTACGAGTGGATCCCGCTCAGAACGCGAGGCGAGGCGAGACGAGACTGACCTGGAAGAGCCTCTTGCAGGAGCCGTGGAACTCCATGCTGAGTCCGATGCTGCTGGTCTTACTGGAGCTGGAGAACTCACTGAGCAGAGCATTCAGGATGGAGCAGGCCAGCGTCTGCTGCAGAGACACACACACACACACACACAGGGTTGTCACCAGCATGACGGTTTACCTAAGTTTCATGAAAAATGTTATGTTGCTAAATCTGTGGTGTTCAAACTTTTTCATGTGAAGGACCCCCACAATTATTTGGTCTGCACTTAAAGTCCAAACACATTTAGACAGGTGCGTGCACACATATTTTAAGAATTTATTTATGTCCACACAAAGGACACAAACATTATGGGTGCAGTTACTGTATGTTACAATCACAAGCATATGACACATGTCTTGGAATCATGATACAGAAGAATGTCACTCAGCAGCGTCTCTGCTAGCCATATTCGTTCACATGACGGTGCAGGACTAGGCTTGTTCTCATATGGTGGCATAGAAAGCATAGACATAGACAGACACACACACACACACACACACACACACACACACACACACACACACACACACACACACACACACACACACACACACACACACACACACACACACACACACACACACACACACAAACACGAAAGAATCGTATTTACATACTGTACATAATGATACTAACTCGTTCAGTTAGTGTTTTGTAAAGTAATATTTACACCGTGCCTCAAACCACAACATGGAGTAGAATAAAATCATTCTAAAACAGCTTTAGTGTTAAATTAACCCATTCTGAGCAGGAACTCCTTTTGGCGTTTAAAAGCAATATTTTATCTTTAGCTATTGAAAAATAGCAGATCTACAAGCTCATAGCGCTGCTATTTTAACCCAGGAAGGTTGCATCAGGTTCCCATCACCAGGAAGGTTGCATCAGGTTCCCATCACCAGGAAGTGGCTGGTGGTGTCTCTGACCAGCAGCCACAGCGGTTAGCGGCTTGCTCGACTCAGCGGCCACGCTAACCATTTTACCAACCAACTCCATTTTTAGATTAGAATAAGAACACAAAACGATGGCTGGCCACCTGCCACAGAGGCTATTATTAAACCAAAACCCTCCCAAACATCTAATTATTTCCTTTACCTAATAATATTGTCACGTGGGTTTAGATTAGAACGCCAGAAAAGCAAGCCGTCAGTTTCTTCATTCCAATGCTGAAGTGATCATGATGATCACACATTTCAACCCATTATTTTGCCCCATAGTGACTCCTCTTCAAAACATCGAAATGGTATTTTTCAGATAGATAAATTAGGAGGACATTATCTTTGTCTGAGCCCTGTCCGCAACACCCTCTCTTGAGAACTAGCAACACTGATCATAGGACGTTTGTGAGACGTGGGGTTACCACACTCACTTCGGAGACCATTTGTGTACCATTTTGTATTATTGGCGAGGTGTGGAATTGGCCATCTTGTCACTATATGAAGAATCTTTGATAAAATGCATGAGTGTTTGCCTGGTGACAGACAGCTGGGAACGTCCAACCCTGGCAGCAGTCTAACCTCTTGGAGAGCTAGTGCCATCTAGTGGACCAAGACGACATGTGCATGTATCTCCACCCAGTCTGCTTCATCACTAACTTCACAAGATGACCAGAATCCAGAAGTTTGACTGACGTTTTGACACTTTAAAAGGGTATAAAATGTATGTTTTGCCTTAAAGTTTATCCTGTATGAGTTCTCTCTCCTGATTGGATTAAATTCCTGTTTCTGAAAGAGCTGGAAGACAAACCAAAACAAATCACTCTGTAACAGAATTAAAACCAAAGTACCAAAAGCTAACCGTAACATTTAAAAAAGAAATCCTTCATCCAAAATGCCATTAAGGCACTAAATGATACCATGTCTCGCTAGATTTGTTGTTTTTCAAAGTATTTGCCACTGTTGTCCTGCACTTTTTTGCCATGAAATAATAATTGTGTAAGTGTTGTTGCTGTTGTAACGGTTTGTTTTTACTGTTGTTGAGAACGAAGACAAATTTCCACATGTGGACAATAAATGAAACTAACTAACTAACTAACCCCTTAAAAAGCGATCAAATTGTACTTTCTTACAAATGAATGTAATTTCTATACATGTAAAAGCTGAATTCATGAAGATGACTAAAAAACAATATACAGAGCGAGTTAACTACTTTAACCTGAGGGTCCTGGTCCTATTTTTCACCCTACACACCAAATGTCTCACTGGGAATAGCCCGTCTACGACGCGTTGCGAGCTACAGTATATTCGTCTAATGTTCGCCTATGTTCACCGTATGTTGTTCGCCTATTATGATGCTCAGGCTCTCCTTCAGTCTATAAAAACACTTAACAACACTCCTCTGAAACAGGTTGATGAACTACAAGTATCTGGGTTCATATATAACTTCTTCCCAAAAGGACTTTCAAACTAGGAACGGTGTGGCCTGGTCAGCCTGCAATGGCATGCATAAGATGATTAAAATCTAGTCATCCCAGCTTAGTAAGATGTTCAAAATAAAAACATTTAGGACGACCGTTGAGCCGATACATGTCCGAGACATGGACACTTTCAAAGAAGAAAGAGAAACGGTTGGATGGCACTTATACACCCGCCTTCTAATGAGAGCGCAGAATCTGTCTGGGAAGAGCCACCCATCGACTAATCTAATATACGGCAACCTTCCCAGTGTATCTTCACTAGTCCAGAAGAACACAGTTTGCCGGCCACAGCTACAGAGCTGACAATGAGGTTACTGTATATCTTCCCTTCTTCTCTGGAATCCTGCCTCAGAAAACTGTCGTTCCCTGATGTCGCTAGGGAGACAACATGCATCAGTAAGCAGGAACTGGGGATGGCAATGAAGGACCGGAAAGTCTGGCGTGCCATTGCGAAATCCATAATCTCGACCGTGGTCGAAAAATGATGATGATTATGACGTGCCCAAAATTAGCAATGCTAGGGTCCATGTGGTTAAGCAGCGAGTTTGAATGGTTTCTTCTCTTACCACCGTGGGGTTCCCACTGCTGATGAGCTGTCCCACCTCGTGGAAGATGCTCTTGCAGTTGATGGACTTGTCCAGAGAGCCTCTCTTCACAATGACCGCCACCGCCAGCAGGATCTGCTCACGGACGTATTTCTGAAGGCTGGGGAGAGACGGAGACATTTCAGTGGCTCTCAACATGGGTTCTGAACTTCTGGGGACCCCCAGGGGTCCACGGGGGGGGTTCCCCAGTTTTATGATTGATTGTTATGACCCAAATGGACACTTATCTGTAACTGTCGTAAATGGAACCCATACAGGTCCATTTAAAAAAAGGAAAAGTTTTACACACATTTGTACAATACTAAAGTAGATTGTGGCCCCAGAGTTACAAACCTTCTGAAAATGGGGGGGACCGTGGTCTGTGGACTAATGGAGAGGTATTTCTCACATATTTTTGGCTCAGGTCACCATTGTAAATACCTTTTTCATTCACGGCTTACCCCCCGAATTACATTGTTACTTTAAAAACACTATGTAAATCTTTTCCTCAAAGATACAGTAATGTCACGAGATACCAAATACAGTTTATCTTGGGTCCGTTTTTACAAAGTCTAAGAAGTGGTTAAACTCAAGTGACATTGATACATTCCAAATATCAAAGTATTCTGCACCCCTGGCATTGCTTCAAGCCACCCACTTTGAGAAACCCTGGCCTAATGCCATCAAACTGGGGGGTCAATGACATTATAAAGTTTAAGAATGACTGTAATCTACAGCACAGTAGGACTTAGAGTGAGGTAAATGTGTAGTGGGGGGGTGAGGAACTGTTTGACATCGCAGAGTAAAGACAGAGGGAAGGAGAGGAGAATAAATGGAAAGAACGAGTAACAGAAAAGAGTGACTGGTGGAAACCACCCATTTCCATTGAGAACACGTCACTGTTCCCTAATCACGATTCATCCGAATTGTGGTTAACTGTGATCACAGAATAATCAGCGTCGCCCACTGAGTAGCTGTGCAGATAACAACACAGCTCTGATGACAAACAAATGGTTGCATTCAACTCGGTCCAAGGAGTTATTTTCCACTCGGGCGATTAGAAGTTATTTTTTGTATTTTCACACCTACATCAAAGACTACTTGCATTGCGTTACAACAGTTTGTTTTGTTAATACGCTATCAAAAATCAAGGGCTGCAATTGATGGTAGTGAATGCCAAGAGTGGGACAGCAAAGGATTACACAAGATAAATGTAAAAATAACGGCATGGGCTCCCTGTCCAATATTTTAAATCTTCACAGGGAGTTAGAATGAAGCCACACAAATTGTAATACAAACTATAATACAGGCTACTTGTGTTCATGCTCTGGTGTGGTGACCGAATATGACACAGCGCACTTCACATTACTTCACTAAATTAGAACTAAAGTTCGACAACAAGGTAACTAGCTTGTAGATCCTGCTCTTTTTAACACGATAAGAGCATGAATGACGCCTTACTTGGGTCTCTGTAAGACGTAAGTGAGGAGGAATGTTCGGAGTGACTCGATGCTGGGTTTCTCCAACAGGATCCATTCTCTGACCACGGCCTCCATGATGGCTGTAGCAGCCTGGAACAGCACATAGTCCACCTTACTGGTCTCTGGAGAGGGAAGGGTGGTTTATTTTAAAAATAAATAACATAAATATTAGATGAACCACATTTGCAATATCAGATTATTATATGGAAGAAAAATCGAGTAAAGCCTCAAAGTGTTTTATATTAGCTCTGGTCCTTGGCCATTAGCCCATTTTGAGCAGGAACCCCTTTTGGTGTTAGCATTGTGTTATGCTTTAGCTATTGAAAAATAACAGATCTGCAAGCTACGTAGCGCACCACCGAGTGGCGCGCTACGAGCTTGTAGGTCTGCTATTTTTGAAAAATCAAAATACGACTGACATAGAAACATAGCTTTTTCAGAAAACTGTCAGGATGTAGAAGACACTTTTAGAATCTGATCTCAGGTCAGAATGGGTTAAAGTACGCTTCCTGGGCCAAAGCCTAGTCAGCAGGTTTTTCTATGTGTTGTGATTGTGAAGGATGTTGTGTGTGAGCTGCTGCTCTGTGCCATGCGACGACACGCCTTGGCTCCACCGCACTGCCAGCCTTTCCGCTGCTTCAATTAAGCACACATCACGTCTCCTTGTATTACATACTCAGACTCTATGTATTCACGCACTAATGACTTTGCAGAAAGCTTCCATCAAATCTCATCAAAGGGTGTTTTAGCCGATGGGTGGGGGGGGTGGGGGAGCAGAGTTTCTTAGATCTCCCAACAGAGACCTTACAGTAAGGCTGCAGCTATTCTTTATTGTTTAGGCGATTATTCTATTGATTCAGTTTTTGTTTTTTTACTTATTAACTAATCAAGAACCAGCTTTTCATTGAGCCGTTTTGAAAACGAGGCCAATGTATGCCCAGTACTGACCTAGGATGTGCTTGCAGACAGCGAAGGGCGATTTGGACTTTCTGAAGGAGAGGAATATGTGCTCAGCATGCTGTCTCTGTTCTGAATTGACCATGGACGGCGGGGCCTGGGAAAGCACGCACGCACGCGCGCACACACACACACACACACACACACACACACACACACACACACACACAGGAAAAGTTAATTATTATAATATGGTACTGCAGCTGCTATACCTAAAATGAATATAATGTTACGTAAATCAATGCACCATAAGTATACTGTATAGTGTATACACTATAGTCCTGAAACACAAAACGCTCACTCCTGCAACCGTATGCACACACGCGCACGCACGGTTTCTGTGATGTCTGCGCGACGTGCAGAGCAACGAACATACTTGTAGTCAGTGTGCAGGCATGTAAGGATATATTCGTGAATCGATTAAAATCGAAGAGAATCGGCCCGGACGGTTAGCTCAACCGTCGGGGCACCTAGGCTGCCAAACCAGCCGGACAGCGTGCCACGGGTTCGACTCCCGAGCCCGACGGCCTTTGCCGCATGTCTCCCCCTTTCATGTCTGTCTACTGTCCCTATCAATAAACAAAGCCACAAAACAAATCTAAAAAAAAATATTGAAGAGGATAAGACAAGAAAATTACAAGAGACAGAAAATACTGGATTTGTACATTTAAAAAAAATCTGTAACATTATTTTGTGTTTCGAATCGTATCGTGAGTTGAGTGAATCGTTACATCGTGTGAATGTGCACAACACATACACTCGCTCACTGCATTAAATACAAAGAGCCGACACTGTACGAGATACACGCAGACAGAGCGTGTGTCGAGGTGTGTTGCACATGCACACCTATGCACACTTTTATATTAAGGAGGGTAGCAGTAGTGGTAGTCACTAGTCAGAGCACAGCAGGAAAGTCACATTCCAGTCCTAATTGCAGTGAAAGCAGCTCTCTGGCTGAGGGCATCATGGAGAGAAAGGCCCCATTTATCTGAGCTAGGACCACAGGCACGAACAGCTACACCCCAGTCTCACACCCTCAACAACACATGCAATGACAGAAACAACTAACAAGTCACAGCCTCACACACAATATGTTATGGAAATTATACAGTTACAGTATACTTATTTTACACAAACACACACAGCAAAGGGCCTAACTTCTTCATATAGGCACATACAGTATATCATTTAAGTGCACCCACACATGCGCACACTGACACATAGACCTGCTAAATGTAAGGTGCACTGGTGCTACCAATGAACACTCCTATATAAGAAGAATCCGAAGAGGTTTAGGGAGCTGGCAGCATTTGCTATGTTCCTCACGAGAGAATCCATTGCCTTCCGGACGAGACAGTATAGTTGGCCTTACAACCCAAATGACCTCAGTGATATCTGGCTTTACAAACCGTATATCGTTGGGTTAGACATTTCTGCATCCCGGTTAAGTTCGCACCACTGCAGCGGGATCTAACTTGCCTGGGGTGACCAGGGGGCTGATGTCACGTGATGATGTCACGATGACCTGGGGGCTAGCCTGGGGTGTGTGGCGGGAATTGCGACTTCATGACTGAATTGTGCCTTATTCGGTCGCAATAAGTTGTTGCATAGTGAAAATGGATACTGAAAATGGAAATAATGACAAACAGATGTCAGCTTCCGTTCGTGACTCAATGTTAGCTTGTGGAAGAGTTCTACCACACAACAAGAGACATTGCTTTGACACATTTACTGCAATCTAGACATCACTGAGAGGGGCTGTAGGTTAGAACACCAATGTCCCATTCAGCTGGACATTAAATAGAGTCCATCCCGCCAGCTTAGTACAAAGACTGAGCCTGTGAGTGAATAGAGCTGGTCATTGCCCTGAGTGGACAATGATTACCCAGCTATCAAACAAGCAACAAGCAAAACAAAAGGCTATAACGAAAAGAATGCTGTCAAATTGCAATAATCTGTCACTGTCACTCACCACTTCTGTCAACTTTCACACCCCTGGAAAACGCTACGTCTCCTATGCAGTATGCACAACTATAAATGTGAAAAAATGTGTTTTGCAAAGATCCACCTGTTGGTGGCGCTATAACAGGCCAATGTAAAAAGGGTGGGATCTATTCCTCAGCCTAGTAGGAAAGTCTGTGAAAGATTTCACGTAAATTGCATGCTGCATTCACGATTTGAGGCATTTTGTTCCAAAAATGTGTTTTGCTAAAATCCACCTGTTGGAGGCGCAATAACAGGCCAATGTGAAAAGGGTGGGAAATTCTGAAAGATTTCACGTAAATTGCATGCTGCGTTCATGATTTGAGGCTAGACTCTGACTTTTCAGGTCAGTGGTTCTCAACCAGTGGTCTGGGTCCTTGGGGGGGTTCCAGGTGGTCCCCAGCTAAATGATGGAGAGTTGGTTAGGGTTTCATTTTACGCTCTGCATTACTTAATAAAGTTAATATACAAGAAGTCTACATACCGGTAATTAGAGAATATAGAAGAATAGTTATTCTGATCAACATTGTACCAACATCAATACAGCATGAAAATGTGTAAATATTCTTTAGTTTTGGGTGCAATACAACATGAAAATGTGTAAATATTCTTTAGTTTTCGGTGTGCAAGGCTAAATGTCATCAAATGGTGGTCCATGGCTCAAATGCGGAATAAATAATGGGCCTTGATATGAAAAGGGTTGTTTTAGTTGAAAAAATGAGACAAGTATTTGAAGATTCCGAATCTGTGTTTAACTCACTTTGGAAATAAATAAAATTATAATTTCTGGTGCACGCTCTATGCACCGCCACCACCACTCGCCTAAACCAAACGGAGTACTTCCTGGTGGATGACAACATGGGACAATCTCCTGTTGTATGCCAGAGCCAGAGTAAGACAGAGTTACGACAACTCCGTTCACTTCATGGGGCCAGTCCAATGTCTCTGTCTATCTATGGCTCTGTTGTGTGCCAACCAACATGTGTGATCTTCTAATGAGAAAACAACATATAAGGTCTTCTCTCACACAATCATATACGTCTTCTATACTATTCGCAGGTACACACACAGGCAAAGCTCCCCAAAGGAGCTTATCGGCACTAGAACTACTACATTCACTTTGCCAAAGTGGAAGAAACGATCAAAACAAACAACAACAAAATCTCTTCTCTCCTTCTCAGGTTCCTGCCGGGGGGGTGACCGTCCATGCACACCGTAAAGGCTCATTCATAGGATTTTCGGTGGTGAGGTGACCACCAAACTACAACATGACGTCACGAGCCGATGTGAAGAGCAAACCACCGCCACCGCTCCAGACCTTCTCTCTGGTTTTACTCACAACCACTCAACGCTATTTCAGCTCCGGTGGTCAGCTCACCACTGAAAATCCAGACAATGAATAAGCCTTAAAATGGACGCCTTACGACGAACGCCATACGACGAACCCCTGGAACCTACACACCCGATTTCATTCATTCATTCATCCCTCCATTTCTGTACTGTCAATAAATCCCTTAAACCTCCCCAATGGTGTGTTTCTTCCGACTAGTGAACATTGCATTGGTATTAAACTATACTTTGTGCTTTTCTTTGCTAACTGATAACATATTAAATGAATCAATCAAAGTTAATTACGCTAATGGTTAACTAAACAACATGAAGATTAATAGGCACACTGTACCAAACATAATTATTATTATAAGAATACACAATTGTATAGTAGTGTGGACTCTCTGCCATGCACTTGAGGGTCCATTTGGTTATGTGTCCACCATCAGAATTTAATGAACAGTGAGCAGTAGTGTAATAATAACGTGTAATAACATACATTTCTCTTAACACCGACAGTGGGCACATGTACCCAAATGTACCATATAGTGACACTCCCAGAAGTAAATGAACACCAAAGTATTTAATTTCACAATACTGCTGTATTGTTGACTAACAAAGACTAAAACTAAAGATTTTGATATTTAGTTGACTTGTCTAAGACTAGACTAAGACTAAACAATTTCAGATGACTAAAACTAAATTGTGTGTTTATTTAAAAAGACTAAGACTACGTCAGAATTTGATTCAAAATGAACACTGGCGAGAGTCAGACTAAGGCTAAAAGGCTAAGATTTTGATATAGTCGCCACAACTAGACTAAACAATTTCAGATGACTGAAATAGGACTAAAACTAAATGGCGTGTTATTCAAGACAAAAAAAAGACTAAATCAGAATTTGATGTCCAAATAACGCCACACACACAAAGCACAAGAAGTCAACACGATACACGAAGCTCACTTTAACTGCCAGTCCATCTTATCTCAACTCTCAAGTCAGTCACAAATATCCTCAGTGTGTTGTGTGTCAATGTAATGCAACGCTGCCTGAGAGTGTACACAATCACATGATAACCGAATGGACCCATCCATTTGGTTAAACCCTCTCCCCCATATATTATATTATATATATATATATATATATATATAGATAGATGATGATCCACACACATCGTGACACACATGTGTTTCTAAAGCAGGATGGATGCGGGATGGAGACAGGAGGACTGTGGTGTGGTGGTGGTGGTGGAGGCACTGCGCCACGCATCTATCTGTCCACACCACCATCCCTCCCTCCTTGCCCCGAAAGAAAACAAAACCACCGCCGAACAAGTCGCTCGGCGGCCCCGGCTCGCATTCGGACCGGAGACGGAGCGACTTGTGGGCTAAACGCGCTCGAAACGACGGTCAGTTTTCTCACCATTAAAACTTTGGCAGCGCTTTCCAGCTGTGAGATCACTTCTGGTGCACCGAGCGCCGCCATGATGCTTCCTCTCCCCCTCCCTCCGTCTCTCTTCAATGACGCGCCGCCGTGCGCGCCGCGCGCTGCATTGTGGGATGGGATTGGATTGGGGATCGCTCGAGCGCACGCACGCTCGTGCCGCTCGCGCGCGTATGGAAGTTTAACCCCTGCCAAGTTTTTAACCTGGCTGTGAGTGTGAGTGACTGTCGACAGTGTCGAATGAATGATACACTGTGAAACAGATATACACTTTCTAACCACCTGCCTGCCCACTATACCAACTTACCAAGACATCAGATCAGAGACAAACACTTCCCACACACACACCCAGTGGTGGGGCCAATCCCAAACTGACTACAATTCGAAACTGTCCCCCATACAATCTGATTCCCCCTCCCACCCCCTTTCCCCCTCACTGTATGTCTTTTTTTATTTTTTTTATTTTTATATTTTTATTTAATAAAAAATGGTGGACTCTATTGTAAACAAGTGTAGTGTGTACTGTGTGGGCCTAATGCTTTATGGTGTCGTCCACAGTTAAGTTTTCAGTTTATTGAGTTGTGCTTGAAATGTAGGCTACTGTAATTCTCCAAACTTAATAAATACTTCAATCAATCAAACCCACCCAAACGAAACACTCCCATACCTATTACGAGAAATACATTAATGGGCAAACACAGCAGCAAGATTTGTGAAGAATTGCGATCATAAAGGTTAGCCAACATACATAACGATGCAATGTGATATAACTCTGAGTCTGTTTACTCAATGCTGTACCCCCCCCCCCCTCCAACTGTGTCTGTACTTCCCCATTTCAAGTGTTTTATTATATTTTGACACTTGCAATGTAAACGTATATTTTTTCATGCCAATAAAGCTCCTTTGAATTGAATTGTATTGAATTGAATTGAATTGAATTGAATTGAATTGAATTGAATTGAATTGAATTGAATTGAATTGAATTGAATTGAATTGAATTGAATTGAATTGAATTGAATTGAATTGAATTGAATTGAATTGAATTGAATTGAATTGAATTGAATTGAATTGAATTGAATTGAATTGAATTGAATTGAATTGAATTGAATTGAATTGAATTGAATTGAATTGAATTGAATTGAATTGAATTGAATTGAATTGAATTGAATTGAATTGAATTGAATTGAATTGAATTGAATTGAATTGAATTGAATTGAATTGAATTGAATTGAATTGAATTGAATTGAATTGAATTGAATTGAATTGAATTGAATTGAATTGAATTGAATTGAATTGAATTGAATTGAATTGAATTGAATTGAATTGAATTGAATTGAATTGAATTGAATTGAATTGAATTGAATTGAATTGAATTGAATTGAATTGAATTGAATTGAATTGAATTGAATTGAATTGAATTGAATTGAATTGAATTGAATTGAATTGAATTGAATTGAATTGAATTGAATTGAATTGAATTGAATTGAATTGAATTGAATTGAATTGAATTGAATTGAATTGAATTGAATTGAATTGAATTGAATTGAATTGAATTGAATTGAATTGAATTGAATTGAATTGAATTGAATTGAATTGAATTGAATTGAATTGAATTGAATTGAATTACATTCATGAACATTTTAGCTTTTTTTGTCTGGAATATGTTTTTTGAAAATGTTTTAGAAATAATAATAACCAGTATGTGAAGTGCACGCCTCCGGGTGACGGCAGACAGCAGACTGCTGGGCAGGGCGAGTGCTGGCGCTTTATCATGGGGGGTCAGATCAACATATGGAATGAATTCTGATCAAGTCAGAACATGAAGGACGGGTGGGGAAGGATCAACAGTTCCATAATGGAGATCTAAGGGTTTGAGGTCAGATGTAGAGTTGCTGGCCAGCTATAGATGTAGGTGAGGTTCCAGGCTTCTCCATGTATGGTTATCCAGGGTTAGATGAGGTCTGTGTTGTAATATTCATATATGGAGATGGCCATATATGGAGGTGTGATGACACGAGGTGTGACCATAATATGGTCACACCAGGACCGGCGGCCCTCGTGACCTCACGTCTCCATATTATGGAGACGTGATGTCACGAGGGCCGCCGGCCGCGTGCCCATATATGGAGGTATGATGTCACGAGGTGTGACCATAGCCTATATGGGTGACTAACTGACAGACGGGAGATTCAGGTTTTCATAGTAAATGCGACCTGTAGGCTACGGTCGCAATTAGCCCTTCACTAAATCCCACCCCAAAAAGCGATTGTCCAATGCCAATCCAAATAGTTTAGCAACGGTTGCTATGCAGGTCAAGCTTTCTTCGCTGCTAACATGCCTATTGGACAAGGATGGGTTGAGGAAGGACTTAGTGAAGGGCTAATTAAAAAAATGTAGGAAACAAAAAATAAAGGGACCCATAAAAATGATAACCTGACTCCGCCAGATGGGGGCGGCATTGAGTCGTCAAGTACGGACTGTAACGGACCCCGGAATGGATATGGAGGAAAGGCTCTTACTTTGAAAGGCTATGTGGGCAAACAGGAAGCTTGCTCACTCACCAGAGTCATACTGTCAGATAAAGCCCAGCATGCATCAGTCAGGGAGTAAATGTTTGTTGTTCATGTGCTCCAAACCATGATCATGGAAAGCTAAGCCTAACCTCACCAACAGGATGAAATGGAACACCAAAAGGATCAATGACTTTCCTGGAGAATGGCATGGTCAAGTGACATCATGATATTGGGACACCTGGTAACAAGTTAGCACCTAGCTGGAGAGGGAACAAGGTGAATGTCAGTTTATGGTTATTGGTTTGTGTCATATATATTGTTGTGGGATCTTGTTTTATTGGTTTGTTTATATGGTATTATGTTTTGATATGAAACTTTTATTGGTTAATTGTAAACTTATTTGTTTATATGAATGCCTCACATTATTGAAGATGTCTTCCTGTATTGATTATATGTTTGTGCCTTGCCTTTAGTTTTCACGATGATCTATTAAAGAAACTTCACATCATCAGTCGGCCTTCAACCTCTTTGTCCAGCCTGGTTCGCTACAGTGAAAACTTCACCCAACATGGCCCCCCACCCCCCCCGTAAGACATCTACACTGCCTCACAGTCTCAGATTCTGAGATCTGTACTTCAGAACCCGGCCTACTTCACCCCTTCAGCCTGCTTCACAGTGGTTAGTGGTCTGAGGGTTGATCATTTCAACACAAACACAACAACAGCAAATACATAATTGACATTACACACAGCTTCGGAAAAAATAAAATAAAGGTTCATGCAGAGGAATGTGAACTGGACATTGTCTTGCTCTTTTGGAAAAAGGTTTCAAGTGCTTGTGGCCATGCCTATGAATTATGGTTTTGATGTTTATGTAAAGTGGTGACATTATTTATAAAGGTTTTCTTACAGTTTGATACTGTGGGTTTTTGAGGTTTATGCAAAGGTATTTATGAAGGGTTCCATACAGTTTGATACTGTGGGTTTTTGACGTTCATGAAAGGTGTCAGTCTTTGATCCGGTACAGAGGTTTTCTTGGGTTCACCTTTTGTTTGTGGTAATTTTCTGTGATACCTTTTCAAGATGCCTGAAATAAGTGTTGAGGTACATGGGTCTGATCTAGACCAAGAACTTGACAAACAAATTGAAAATGTCAACAAAGAAATTGAGGACTTGAAAGATGCCCTCCAAAGGGAAAATGAATCAGAGGAAAGACAAAAATTAAAGGAAGCCATTCATGCCAAAAAACAAACGCTAGAAGATCTCAATGAAAGATGGACGGACTTACAAGACAAACTTCAGGACGAAACCATAAGCCCTCGACGCAGCAACCGTAAACAAGTTCCAACAAGAAAAATGCTTGCGTATCAAAAGGAAACTACAGATAAAAAGATCAAAACATTCCTCAGTATGTATGAACAATGGAAGGTCATAGTGCGTACATTAAAGATGAATCTAAAATCTAATACTCCAGAAAGTGAAATTGAACTCGTAATTGACAAACTGGTAAGAAGCAAGGAGAATGTCTCAAGGCTCTTCATCGAGATTCGGGATCATGTCACGCCAGATATGGATATGAGGCGGCGGGTCGACTCATGTGAGTCCATCACAAAAGACCTCGTGCAAATAGCTACAGACATAATGCTGGATGATGATATCAATGTGGAAAATCAACATGATCGCCTTCAGGAACTGCGTAACCGTGACTCCTCTCATTCTATTTTTGGTGCTCAGTCACAAGCCAGTTCCAGAAGAAGCCACCGTTCTAGCACATCTATAGCAGCCAGTCGACTAGAGGCAGCAGCTGACCTTGCTGGAAAGGAGGCTGAATATGAGTCCCAAGTGGAAGAGCAGAAAAAGAAGGAAGAACTGGAGCAGCTAAAGGCAACAAGACAAGTGGAAGAGCAGAAAAAGAAGGGAGAACTGGAGCAGCTACAAGCAGCAAGAGGAGTCAAGGTAGCTCGAGCTAAACTGAGGATTTATGATCAGGCAGTACAAGAGGAGGCTGCCATTCTGGACAACAGCTATCCTAACACCAATAAAGGAGAGTCTGCCATCTCAAAGGAAATCCAGCACTCAGACATCATTACACCAAACATACCCCTTGACATTATTTCTATCACCCAGGCAATTCAAAGCAGTATGGTTTTAAACAGACTTCCCATTCCTGAACCATTCATATTTACTGGAGAACCCATAAGCTTCATTCAATGGAAGGCTTCATTTTGCTCATTGATTGATCAAAGGCCCATTTCACCTGCAGAAAAATTGTATTATCTGAAGAGATACGTGGGTGGATCGGCTCGTAAGGTTCTGGAGGGTACCTTCTATAGGAGCGATGGTGAGGCCTATCGTGAAGCCTGGGACAGACTACAAAAGCGCTATGGACAGTCGTTCACTATTCAGAGAGCCTTCAGAGAGAAACTCACAAGATGGCCTAAGATTCAGAACAGAGATGCCCTAGGACTGCGGGAATTTGCAGACTTTCTGAAATCTTGCCAAGATGCCATGCCTCACGTGAAGGGATTAGAAATTCTGAATGACTGCGAAGAAAATCAAAGGCTCATTCAAAAGCTACCCGAATGGACAGCTTCCATGTGGAATCGGCAAGTAGCTCAGTGTTTGCATGAAAACAAGGATTTTCCCAGTTTCAAAACGTTCTCTGATTTTGTTTCCTTAGAGGCGGAAATGTAACCCAATAACATCTTCCCACGCTCTCAGATCTTCAGATTCCAACATGGAAAAAATACATCACAGAGAAACAAAGGGGAACAATGCTAGGGTTTTCCATACTCAAGCTGACCCGGATGGCGCCTATCAATATCCAAAGAGTTCAAAACCTCCATGCATACTCTGCCAAGACGGCACGCATCAACTTCAGGGCTGCTTAAGGTTTACGGAAATGTCTTTGGAGGAGCGACATAACTATGTGAGGGAAAGGGGACTCTGTTACGGATGCCTGAGATCCGGCCATATCTCTAAACGTTGTCGTTATCCCCATGTGTGTGAGGTCTGTGAGGCAAAACACCCTACCTGCCTCCATGATTTCAGTCGTGGCAGGGATGCACATGCACCTATTACAGCTCCAGCAGAAGACAACACTAACGGCTTAACTGCAGTAACATCACTTAGTGTGTCCAGGGATGGATCTCCTAACACCTCTATGGTTGTACCAGTATGGGTATCGACTAAGAAGGAACCAAATATAGAGAAACTTGCGTATGCCATGCTAGACACTCAAAGTGATACAACTTTCATTGCAAGGGGTTTGAGCCAGTCTTTGAGAGCAGAAACTTATCCAGTTAAACTGAAACTGACCACCATGAGTGGAAGTAATACTCTTGTCAACAGTGAAAGGACCTCAGACCTCCGAGTCAGGGGATATAATTCAACCACCTTTTTGGACCTTCCACTAGCCTACACAAAGGACTGGATACCCGCAAATCGGTCTCACATTCCCACCTGTGAAACGGCGAGGCAGTGGAATCATCTCTTAGAGATAGCAGATGAGATGCCATCGCTCAAAGACTGTGACGTAGGCCTGTTAATAGGCTATAATTGTTCTGCAGCACTCGCACCTAAACGTGTCATTCTGGGAAAACCAAATGAACCATTCGCTGTTAAAACTGATCTGGGGTGGAGTATTGTAGGATCCTCCTTGCCACGTCCCCATTTTTTAAACCCCATAAGTATGTGTCACAGGGTCATCACCAAAGAGCTACCCCCAATCACCCCTGCTGATGCTATACGCATGCTGGAGTCAGACTTTAAGGACGGTGATGCAGATGACAAAACAGTATCCCAAGATGATATTGCTTTCCTCAACATAATGAATGAAGGTATTCACGAAACCAAGCATGGCCATTATGAAATGCCTCTGCCCAAGGAGAGACCCAGTTCACCTAATAATCACGCTGCCAACCAACTTGAACACCCAAAGGAAATCTTTAAAGATGACAAGTTCACGATCCATGACACAATGCAGGACGAGACGGCAGCATGTGACATGTTTCAGTTCACCACTCTGCAGTTATGTGAAGAGTTGGAGCTAGTGGGCAACAGAATTGCACTGCTATCCTACAACCCGTGTCCCCTCAAGGCCTTCTTTGATGAGGGTGGCCCACTTAAGGTGGGAGAAAAGACTGCAGGCCCCATTCCTGCCGATTATTTTAAATGAATATCGGGTCACGTAATTTCATGTAAAATCATTTTTGATTTATGCAACATGTTTTTAAAGCACTAAATGATTTGGTGGGAGTGTAACGGACCCCGGAATGGATATGGAGGAAAGGCTCTTACTTTGAAAGGCTATGTGGGCAAACAGGAAGCTTGCTCACTCACCAGAGTCATACTGTCAGATAAAGCCCAGCATGCATCAGTCAGGGAGTAAATGTTTGTTGTTCATGTGCTCCAAACCATGATCATGGAAAGCTAAGCCTAACCTCACCAACAGGATGAAATGGAACACCAAAAGGATCAATGACTTTCCTGGAGAATGGCATGGTCAAGTGACATCATGATATTGGGACACCTGGTAACAAGTTAGCACCTAGCTGGAGAGGGAACAAGGTGAATGTCAGTTTATGGTTATTGGTTTGTGTCATATATATTGTTGTGGGATCTTGTTTTATTGGTTTGTTTATATGGTATTATGTTTTGATATGAAACTTTTATTGGTTAATTGTAAACTTATTTGTTTATATGAATGCCTCACATTATTGAAGATGTCTTCCTGTATTGATTATATGTTTGTGCCTTGCCTTTAGTTTTCACGATGATCTATTAAAGAAACTTCACATCATCAGTCGGCCTTCAACCTCTTTGTCCAGCCTGGTTCGCTACACGGACTGTACGGTAGTTTGTCTCAGAGCAAGTCTGGATATACTGTAAAAACTAGACCTGTACCTGTACTTGTCGGCTACCAGCCTACTTGAGAACGATGCAACTTGGGAACCTAATAATACCCGTTGTCAACTTGTCAAAGCACCCGTTTTAACTGTCTGTCTGTGTCCCACATGGAGATCTCTGTATCTGCCTGTGTGTGAAGAGGCTGATTAGGCCCACTGGCAGAGCCTGAGCAGAGCCTTTTGTGGGGGTTCTGGAGAACCGTGGGTCCGACCGACTCGATACGGCGCACTGCACTCCCTGCGGGGGTGTGGAACGCGGGTGTCGAATATGAAGTCGGTGGGGCAAACGGTTCTTAAGTTACGTGCATTACAACCGTACACACACACACAGTACATGCGGCGCATTTATGAGTCCTCGACCCACACATGGGTTTAATAGACTATAGGATTCCTATTTAGTCTTCTGAAAAACCTTAGTCGACGTCTTTTCTTAGTCAACAAAATTAACACTGAATGTAACAAAAGCCAGCAAAGATGTACAGAAGTATCAGAGTCTGCATATGATATTATGTCTTAGCTATCATTCATTACAGATTTTATAAAGGATATGTGAGATTATTTTGTGCACAATAATCTAGAGAAGATCAAACTTTATCGATCCCACTATCTGACCAAAAATGGCCAAAAGGCATAACATGTCTTTTTTCAGTTACTATGTTGTAACATTTCAAATGCAGAATGTTGACTGAGTGATGTGATGTTGGATTTATTCTTTCAACTCTGTCAAGTTATACTGGGCTACCAAGTCACAAATTAATTGACACTCATCAGTAGTCAGTTCATTATATTAATTTGAATAATATCTTGGCTAATCATTATGTAACAATAAAATGAAACCAAGTCCACATTGGTTAATTTAATTTATACATATATTTTACACAGGAGGACAGTGAAAGCATATTTTTTTTCTTTTACAAATTCTGTTCATACATATGAAAAAAGAGATATAGTTGTCCATAATACTATAATACTGCACAGACATCGATATTTGAATATTAGCACAAGGGAAATGGGGGGGAAAAAAGGAGAATAAAGATACAAAACATGTATATCCGTATAAATATATATTCAAGAATAACAGAAGTGTATCATACGTTAAGGAGCATCGTGGCACATATGAGACGTCCCTAGGGTAACAATACAAAAGTGAAAAAGCAACATAGGCCTACACAAGTAAGAAAGTCAGTTTACACAGTTAAGACATCAGTGTTAATTCAACTCAACAGTGTACAAATGGAACCAAATGGACCCTTATGAGTCTGCAACTAAACGAGTGTACACCTGGAACCAAATGGACCCGTAATTGTGCACACTCCCGAGTTAAGTTAACACTCATACTTCTATGGTGTAGAATGCCAAGTCAGTCATCACTCGCTAACCTTTAGAAAAACAAAACCACGTTCAGGAGGCAACTCACACACACTCCAGAGAACTGCCACAGAAAGCTAATTGTTGTCATATATAAAGCTATTTGTCACTGAGTAGTCCTTCCAGGTGAACGTGTGTGTGTGTGTGTGTGTGTGTGTGTGTGTGTGTGTGTGTGTGTGTTTATTTGGCAGCCTAGCACATACGCACAGGCTGGTTAGAGGATTTCAATAACTTGGAAAGCCTACAAAGGAGGCAAAAAGGCTGAAGCATTGGGCTGTCTCTGCTACCATTGACAGCCACCATATATTATGGTGGAGACGCAATTAGATACCGGTATATAATATACCCACAGAGGACTGAGTGCTTCATGAAGACATATGCCATGATTCTGTGAATGTAGTCTTTACTGCACCAATATTTGTGTCATTGTATGCTCTCCCTTATGTGAACATGAATACATTGTTAAAGTGTGAGTGTGTGTGTGTGTGTGTGTGTGTGTGTGTGTGTGTGTGTGTGTGTGTGTGTGTGTGTGTGTGTGCGCATGCGTGTGTGTGTGTGTGTGTGTGTGTGTGTGTGTGTGTGTACTGCCCTGTGCGGGCAAAGTCAAAACCTTTCGCCCACTTGAGAAAGACTAAGATAATCACATTAAAAACACGAGGGTGGTAAGTTTGTGCTAAAGACACACAAGGCACATGTAGAGTAAACAAAAAGAAAACAACAACAATGCATTTCAATACAAAGAAGACAAAAAATGAATTGTAACTTGGTGTGAAGGTGTGATGAACACCAATGGGGATTTATCTTTCTACCAATTACATGGTCTCAATTTAGAGCATTGACACGTGGCAGAACTAATTTAAATTGTCATCTTTATTCTTTACCCCTCCCCATCATCTTGCCAAAATACAGAATCCTGCTGGAATTGTTTGACATTACAAAGACCAAACAAACAGCTCAGTTTGACTTGAAGAGAACAATATAATTGGCTGATTGTCAATAAGCGAAAAATAACACAGGCAATTATGAAGCGCATCTGTCCGGGCAACAAGGCTCCAATGCAGGAAATGGCACAGAAGTCACCAGCACGCTCATAAACTTGTGGTCACTTTTGGATAAAGAAATTGACCAAACACTTTGACAATGGGGAAAAAAATAAAAAATATATCCGGCATTGTAAAATAAGAGAAAGCTTTTCATTCATTTTAATTTCATGAAACCACAACACTGCTATGCTCTTCTTTTTATCTGCCTGTTGTTGTTTTTATTTGTCTGTAACTTATCTCTCCTTTTTTTTGTCTCAGTACCCACCCCATTCTCCTCCCTCTCCCCCAATCGGGGCCAGCCTGATTACAGAAGGGGAGGAGTCTATACCATTTTTCATCAAAACACTGATCGCGTTAGTTTATACTCCATCGCACGAGGGTGTCGTTCGTAAAAAAAAAAGACACATTTGGCAAGCGACAACATCGTTAATGAGGCCTTTCAAAGTGGCAGATTTTCTCATTGACATTCAACTATACTAGAGAGGTACACAACTGTCACTTCCCAAGACACAAGCACACTTGGCAACGGAACTGATCCAACATTTCTCATAGCATAATAAAAAAAAGAAGTGTACATGTAATAAGGATAATAACAATTATAACGTAAATAATATTAAA
>NC_137877.1:14419490-14459490 GCF_963924005.1 Protomyctophum bolini | reverse complement strand
GATCACCTGGGGGGGGAGGGGCACACAATGTTACAGCAACTCCAACGACAACCCCTAGGGGCAGGTACAACAGCATATACCGCTATGTACAAATAGAAAGCATATATTTGAAAGAGGGAGTGCCACAATTTGTCTATGAGGTGACAGTACTTCATTAGACACCCTGGAGTCGTTTTTATGTGCAATGGTGTATTAACTTTGTATTTAGGGTTTCTTCCTGGAGGCTGAACCCTTGACAATCAAACGGGCCAATGAAATAAACAGTAATATAGTGAAATAACATTATCAGCCCCTAACCCCTCCCCCTTTATCATACAACTACAGCTGTATGATAAGGTGGATCACCACCCATCACCACCCACCAGGCAAAACAGGCATACTTAACAACATTTTAACAAATACTGTACACTTTTTTGAAAAAGTTATACCTCCTTATATAACAATAAGACCTGATGATCATGTTTTAGGGTGGAAAAGAAATCACGGCACTCCATCTTTAAGAATCTGCAGACATCTGCAGGTAAAAGTGTGATACCAAATTAAATCAAAAGCTTGACTGGCACAACTGTTTGACACAACAATTTGCCACCAAGTACAAAATGTAATTTTAAGTACACAGTGTAAATCTGCGTTCACACTGGCAGCTACAAACGATAAAGCAAAGCAGCAAATCTGCCGCCAAGTCGCCGTTCAAGTGTTGAACAACACACTTGCCATCAAACGTGCGTCCGGCAAGTGAAGGAAAATACAAAGGCTGGGTTGAAAAGAACAGGGAACAGGCTGATGGAAATCATTTGTTTTTCCCCTGTTACAAGTGGGAATTGTGTGGAGAAAGAAGGTATGTGGAAATGGTTAAACAGCAGCTTAGTAGCTGCTAGTATGATGAAGTTGAAGCCAGATCAACTTTATCTTGTAGCTTTGTAGCGGGCGACAAGGCTACACTTGTATCTTCATGTCGCTGTGTTCCATTGAAAATGAATTGTAGCCTGGCTGTAGCTTTGTAGTTTGTCAGTACGAATGCAGGATTACACTACCATACATACTGTACATTACAGGCATACATAAGTGCACCCAACTCCAAATACAGCAACGGACACTAAGTACATAATAAAATGAAAACTACACAATGTAACACTATATTAGGCATATATAAAGTACATCCAACTCCAAGTACATTACATAATTCAATGTTAAGTACACATGTAACACTATCATAGATAGGCATACATAAAGTACACAATCTCACACTAAGTACATCATTTAATGTTAAGTACACACTGTAACACTAACAGTATGATATTAAGTGCAAACTTTACCATTAAGTAAACAACACCCACAACTCTGATAACGACAACTTTAATCAACTTTTTTATTAGACGTAAATTAACACTTAGCCCGCTAGCGTTTATTGAAAAATTAGGATCTAATTCACGCCAGCATTTTTCCCATTTGAGCTCTTATTTTGAAAAGCCACATTTCCAGTCTACCGGAAGTGAACATAACCTAGGAAGCTGAACGGAGCCTGGACAGGCCTTGTTTACAATATGAATCCAAACCGGGGCACTGGAGCAGGGCTGGACTGGCCACAGGACGTACCGGGCATATTCCCGGTGGGCCGCAACTGTAGGGGGCCGCCATGATAATTTTCTTTTTTTTTACAGGCAGGCAGGCCAATAGGCAGCAGGCCACAAGCAAAGGTCCGGACGTGCTGCCATTCTGCCAGTGCCATCATGATAATTTCACTGTACCTGTATCAGTGAGTGACAAATAAACCCTCTACAAAGGGTTGTGTAGTTAGTTGTCTGTTGGTTTGTATCATTTATGTTGTTCTGTAAAAGTGGTGGTATTAGGGCTTGTTTGTTTGTGTGTGCCTCGATAGAGTGGGCGGTTTCTGCTATTAAAGTAGAAATACATTCTCCTTTGTCTATGTCTGAAAATGCAGTCAAGTGGATCATCACCCAGTCGGCCAGTCAATCACCACAACGAAGGTGTGTAGCAGTGACGCCTCCCCATTATAACTGACCTTTATCTGGGTCTCGGTGGGGGTGGAGGCCAGGAAGGGGGGCTGGCCCACCAACATCTCAAACAGGATCACTCCTACGCTCCACCAATCGCACAGCTGTGTATAACCTGGAACACACAAGACAGTCCTTTAATTCACTGTTACGTTTAATGTTAATGTACAATTAAATTCAAAGGAGCTTTATTGGCATGAGAAAACATACGTTTACATTGCCAAATGCAAGGGTCAACATATAATAAAACTGTTGAAAATAGGGAAAGTATATATACAGTTGGAGGGGTACAGCATTGTGTAAACAGAGCTATGTCACATTGCATCGTTATATACATGTTATATATACAGCGTATGAAGCTTTTTGAAACGAATATTTGAAGTCATTTTGGAACAAAAAGCTGCATTTTCCTCAAAACTATTTAAATGGTATACAAAAGAAAGAAAGCCTCAAATTGAAGTGTGTGCGCGTGCGACGCGTGCGTGTGTGTGTGTGTGTGTGTGTGTGTGTGTGTGTGTGTGTGTGTGTGCGTGCATGTCTGTGCGTGCGTGCATGTGTGTGTGTAAAAGCAGCAGGTCTGTTTACATGACAGGGTCTACTCCATACAGGCAGTAGTCCTTAGGGTGGTTCCATTCCATTGGCTAACCTTCTTTTATCGCAACAGTTCACAAATCTCGCTGCTGCGTTCGCACACATAGTGGGCAGATGGTTAGAAAGTGTAGCTCTGTTTCCACCACATTATTCCCTGTTGACTGAATGTCCAGCCAGTGTGTTCTGTGATGCACTGTGACCTTATTGTGAAGGTGAGAGCGGAATATACGGAATATAGCGGATGTTGTTATACTGCGTGCCAGACAGTAATACAACTTGTGTTAAAGGAGAATTCCATGCTAGGAGGAGGCTTTCTTACCTTTATTTGAAGTTGTTACGTCCCCAACAAAGAGTTCCAGGTGTTATTTTGTGCAAAAGTGCATTATTGGCTATTTCCCCTATCATAAGCCCTCAATGGGGGTTGGGTTTTTGTGCCAATTCACTTATTTCCATCTAAATAAGTAGTAAAGTGTGCCACTTGGGATACTATTTACATTATGAAGAGAGGATATATGCAAAAAAATGATTTTTGAGCGATGGAATATTCAATTCAATGCAATTCATTGAGGGCTTATGTTAGGGGAAATAGCCAATAATGCACTTTTGCACAAAATAACACCTGGACCTCTTTGGTGGGGACGTAACAACTACAAATAAAGGTAAGAAAGCCTTCTAGTATGGAATTCTCCTTTAAGAACCTACAAAAGTTGTTTAATTCCTGAAACATTCGCAACTCATGCAGTCGACAAGTAAATCAGATTTGAAAAATAAATGCACAATACACAGAAGACAAGGTCTTTTTGGGCCATAATATATGAACGCTGTATTCATACATAGATAAGCATACTCTGGTCTTTCCGTGCCACCCACTAGGGATGTTAATTCTTCAATTAAACGTAGAAGTTAACAATTCAAAGAAGATACTGCAGTTCTATCATTGTTGTGAATGTGACCAGCACATGTGGGCCGGTTAAAAAAAGTCCCCCCCACCTTGGAAGCCACAGAAATGTCTCTGCTTTTGCATGTGATGTGACAGACAAGACAGTGCACTTTTATTCCTCATAAAAGATGCCATTGCCTGGTCCTGTATCTCAAATGGTCAAATAAACATTAGATTAAAGAATATAATATGCCTTTTGTATTCTTTCTTTTATGTAGATTTTTACGTTAAGACATTGAGGGAAATTAAGATTCTCAGATTGTTTTTAAATACGCCGCTTATCAACTAACCGGTTTAACCAATTTTGACCTGAGATCAGATTTAAAAAATGTCTTCTAAATCCTGACAGTTTTCTGAAAAAGCTATGTTTCTATGTCAGTGGTTCTTCGATTAAAAAAAAAAAATCTTCAATAGCTAAAGCAAATAATGCAATAATGCTAACACCAAAAGGGGTTCCCGCCCAAAATGGGTTAAAAACACCGCTTATCAACTGAACGGCTTAATCCATCGATACGGTTATCAATTATTATCAAATAACGAACCAATTGGTAACCGAGATCCCCCTAGCACCCACCTTTGCGAAGCAGCACCTCTGGAGCGATGTAGTTGGGCGTTCCCACCAGGGAGTGAGCCAGGCAGCGTTGGTGCTGCCGCGTGGCGCGCTGCTCCAGCGTGGTCATCAGACGGTCGCCGCAGCGACAGTTGGACACGTCGTCCCAGAAGTCACTGGGCTCCATGCTGTCCTGTCTGACGTGGCTTCCTGCAGAGGACCCAGAAGAACAAGTGGTGTTACATACAAAAGATGATAATGCAATATACAGTATGTTTTGTTGTTTTATATACTGCAGTCATGTATTCTGGATATTCTATATTCTATGTTTCATTGTGTTTTACATAGGTAGAGGCCTCGTATAAGCCCCTTGGGCTTTTTTTGCCTCAGCCTAGCACTTTACCCTTCTTATATTTGTACGTTCACTGTATTCTTTTTTTTACTGTGCTGAATAAATAAATACTAATACTAATACTGTATGTTTTGTGCTATAAAAGGTGTGTGTGTGTGTGTGTGGGGGGGGGGGTGGGGGGGGGGGGGGGGGGTATGTGGAATGGCCTGCAGACCAGACTAAAATTGGCTTTGATAATAACCCTGAGAAGTTTAAAAAACATCGTTTAACAACAAGTGTCATTTTATTTCGGACACTCTTGGCCAGTTCCCACTTGAAAAGGAGACTTGATGTCTCAATGTATTTTACTGGTTAAACATTGCATAACAAGCTCTTGTTAATACTTTTCATTGGTTAAATACTTTCAACCTGGCCTCCTCAAAGTCGACGATTATTCAACATTACATTATTTATTTCCCAGCCATATATAGCGTCCACTGAATACATATATATTTAATCAACAACTACAGCTGTCACTATTACAAATTTAAATTGACAATAAATGAATTGTCACACAAATAATTGCAATTAACGATGTAATTGTATTTTTTTGGCATTGAACATGTAATTGGAATATATGAATAAAGAATATTTATGTTTCTGCCTGGTAATCAAAGAATGCACAGGGAAGATATGACAAATAACTGAAATATACAAAGAAATTACTGACATATTCATAATTTGTATACTTTAAAAAAAGATTATGAGAATTGTCCAACATGGAAACAATTATGACGATTATGAGGAGATAATTGCGATGGGACGATTATGTCACAATGGTGACAGGCCTGTATCCACATCGGGGACCCGCTCGGCCTCACGCCTCACCTTTCTGGTAGTACTTGGAGTTGTGCGTCCAGCGGAAGCCGGTGCACAGGCCGAAGTCGGTCAGCTTGATGTGACCGTCCAGGTCGATCAGGATGTTGTCGGGCTTGATGTCGCGGTGGATGAAGCCCATCTTGTGGACACTCTCGATGGCCAGCGTCAGCTCGGCGATGTAGAAGCGTGCCAGCGTCTCGGGGAACACGCCCATGCGGATGAGCAGGCTCATCATGTCTCCGCCGGGGATGTAGTCCATGACGAAGTACAGGCTGTCGCGGTCCTGGAACGAGTAGTAGAGACGCACCACCCACTCGTTGTCCGCCTCCGCCAGGATGTCCCGCTCCGCCTTCACGTGGGCCACCTGGGGGGGGGGGGGTTCCATGCAAACAAACAGTTATACCATTGGAATGCAATGCTATTAACCATTCTTCTAAATCATGACAGTTTTCTGAAAAACCCATGTTTCTATGTCAGTGCTTCTCAAACTATTTCATGTCAAGGACCCCCAGAATTACATGTAATTGGCCGCCGACTCCCATCTGAACATATGTTGTTCCAGGGACCTCCCCAGAAGCAAAGATTTGAGTTGAAAACGATTGTGACACATTTTCACGCTGCAGCACGTTGTGAGCTTGTAGATCTGTTCTTTTTGTCACGTACGGTAAATGTTTTTTGTTCTCATTTAAAAATAATTGAACCGGGCCAGCCCCCTGGCCGCATTCCTGGGGGTCTGGGATGTTCCAGGGACCCCTCCAGGGACCCCTACACGGTAACTCTGTAATTTCTCGACCGTTTCGGACGCGGGGCGGCTCGCCGGATCACAAATATCTCATGCCGCATTTCATCCGTTTCATTACCTGGTTGCGGTTCAGGACGTCCTTCTTGCGTAGCGTCTTCATGGCATAGAGGGCGCCGGTGTCCACCTTGCGCGTCAGGCACACCTCGCCGAAGGCGCCGATTCCCAGAGTCTTGAACTTGACGAACATGGCCTTGTCCATTTTGGCACGCCGCAGACGGTTGTAGTTGGACTCCTTCTGATTCAGCATCTTCCGCATTTGCTCCTGCTCCGCTTCCGATAGGCCGGCCTAGGAGGAACAGAGGGCATGCGCATGCATAACGTGAGTGGCAAATCGAGTGGCAAAGTGAGTTTAAAGTCGTTTGATGCAGTCAGATCGGACCTTTCTGTTTGGATGTATGGGCTGTCAAGCCCAGAAGTTATTTTTTTTACTTCCGGGTATGATGATCATGTCACGCGCATACCAAGCCCCCAGTGAAGCTCTCCAACGTTGAGGCGCTTTGCCCTAGTGGTAAGAACGGGGACTGCAGGCAGACCCGTGGAGTTATGACGAGGAAACCCTGTGCTCAACCTGGATGGAATCTGGCTCCCGGCTTTTTGTCATTTTGCTGTTTATTCTGTTTATAAAGCTTAAGCTTAAGCTTTCAGCTTAAGTTCCTTTTGCAGAAGGTTTATAGTGTAACTCTTGCCTGTACAATTGTTTTTTTTTTCCTCTTTTCTTATACTTTCTTATAGTATCGTGTTTTGTATGTTATACAGCTGCACAGTCTTGTGGAAATACGGCACCAACATTCTGCTTCTTACAGCAGTGGTTCCCACAAGAACCCTCAAATTGATATATAATTTATTGATATAAATGTGGGCTTCATAGAAAGTGTTACCAAACATTTCATTTCACATTGCAACATTACCTAACTGTGATTGGATTTGGTCTCTTTTCAAAATGTTTCAAAATCTCTCTGAATAGGGGTCAGTAAGGACTGTATGCATGCAGCCAGTGATTGAATGGAGGACATACTGTATGTGTGTGTGTGTGTGTGTGTGTGTGTGTGTGTGTGTGTGTGTGTGTGTGTGTGTGTGTGTGTGTGTGTGTGTGTGTGTGTGTGTGTGTGTGTGTGTGTGTGTCATATATGTGTGTGTCATTGCCTTACATACGCTCATCTGTCGTAGTATGTATCAAATATTGGCTTGGATTACAAGCAGGCCAGATGATGTGCACCAGAATACCTTAATTAGACACAATCTGCAACCCCATGTTTCTCACATTCATAAATTGCAACTGCTTGTGATGTAATTTTTTTTGCAAATAGTCGCAAAACTGTCACAGGCATATATCATTTAAAAGCATGTGGTTCTCTCACCTTGGACATCTCCTGCTCCAGCTGCAGCCTGTATATCATTTAAATCCTCTCACCTTGGACATCTCCTGCTCCAGCTGCAGCCTGTATATCATTTAAATCCTCTCACCTTGGACATCTCCTGCTCCAGCTGCAGCCTGCGGTTCATCTTCTGCTGGTACGTCTTCATGACGTTCTCGATGTGCTGCTCCATGTAGAACTTGAAGGCGAACGGGGAGTAGCTCTTGATGCGCGACTCCCTCTTCTCCTCGTCGCGGCCGTTCTTCCTGACGGGGACCGGCGACGTCTGGATCTGCTTCTTGTCCTTCACCGCCTTCTCCCCCTTCGTCGCCTTCGTCTTGTCCTTCCCGTGCTGCTGGTTCTCCTCCCCCTTCCCCGCACTCCCTCCGCTCCCGCAAGAGGCGTGCACGCCTCTGGAAGAAGAGGGGCCTCCTCCCGCCGCGGCGAGCTCGGAGGCTCCGCACATCGCTCCGGCCGCTTCCATTGCCCCGGGCTCTCCGCCGGCCGCCCCGGACATGAGCAGCGTCTTGGGGTACGGGGGCGGCGGGCAGCGAGGCTCCTGAGCCGGCGGCTCCAGGGGGTAAGGCTCCTCTGGCATATAGGCCAGGGGTTCGGCCGTCTCCTGGGCCTGAGCTTGGGCGGCCATCCAGCCGGGGTGGCAGGGTCCCACCGCCGTCTTGGGTTCAGGCCTCATCACCCGGATGCTCTTCACGGGCTGCTGGATGGGCGGTGAGGTCACTGCTGTGATGGTGTTGGGGGGCCCCAGGGAGGCGTCCTGTTTGCTGGCTGTGGGCGGCGCTACCGCCATGGCGGGCCGGGCGCCGTTGGGGGGCCCGGCCGGGCGGTTGTTGAAGGAGTTGGTTCGGCTGGGCACGCTTCGAATTTCCCCCCTGAACGGGCCCTGCGGCTGGGGTTGTCTAGCGGGAGGGGCCCCCTCAGGGCCCGGAGGCCCGGCCCAGTGGTGCTCGTACAAGTCCAGGTTGAGGCTGGCCCTGGAGGGGGTGAGGAGGCTCTGGGGGAGGTCAGCGAAGTCCGGCCCCAACGGCCCTGGCGCCCCGCCAGGGGAGCGGGACATCATGTGGACCTGGTGGGAGGTGGGGCTGGCTTGGCGCGGATGTGAGTGGGTGTGGGGTGGCAGGTACATGTTGACGGGGTATCCACCAGCTCCTCCTGCACCCACCCCACCTCCCGGCCCGTTCGCCATGGGAGGAGGCGCCATCTTGTTCTGGAAAGAGGCGCTCCTCTTGACCCCATAGCCCGAGGGCTCCATCATGTGAGGCCGCGGGTGGCTGTAGTCGTAGTGGGGACCCGGCACCGGGCCACCTGGAGGCTGGGGTTGGAGCTGCAGGGGCTGGCCAGCGACATTGTAGCTGATCATGGGCCCGTGTTGCTCCATGTTGCCAGGGTAAGCCTTCTGCTGAGCCCCAGGCGGGTACATGGCGTTTCCTGGGTTGCTCTGCGGAGCCATACCCGGGGGGTAGGCACCCATGCTGGGGGGTCTGCCCATGGGGTTACTCATGGCAGGACCCTGCGTTGCAACAGACGGGGGCATCATGTAGTTCATAACAGGGGGAGCGCCCATGTAGGGTCTGGGCATCTCTCCCTCCGGACCATACGCCGCTGCCACGCCATCGTACATGGGCGCGCCCATCTGGTGGTACGACGGCATGGCACCTGCTTCCCCTGAAGCCTCCAGTGGGGGGCGATGGTCCATGGAGTTTGGCATGCCACCTTTTCCTGAGAGGACCAGGAAGATGTAATCATGAGTAGCGTTAGGTTACTTACAACATGGTAGAGGCGTGCAGTTCATTAAACTAATGCGTTTACAATTGATTATAATCATGATACATCTCGATGCATTGAGAGCTGTGCGTGTGCTGCCGTGTGTGTGCAAGCGCGTGTGTGTTTACCTGGCGAGGTCTGTTTGATGACGCGGACGATGAGTTCGGTGCGGGGGTCCAGGTAGCCCATCTTACTGATGTACTCTAAGGCCGCCTCGATGTTTCTGCTTCCTGTCTGCTTCAAGGCACGCACTGCCATTTCCTGTTAGGAGGACAGAAGGGAAGGTGATAGTTAGAAATACTGGCCCAAAATTTGTGTTGCGTACCATGCTAGAAGCGTTACAATGCTAGGACCGCTACCATGCTAGAACCGCTACAGTTGAAATGCTATGCATGTTGTTACATTGAATATATATTGAAATGCACAATCGATACCCAACCCTACGCAAAATGCCGTAGGCGTTCATGCAGCAACATATTAAAAAAAACACACACAGGCACACGCACACATACACACACACGAGGAGGATTTAAAAACATTGTCCCAGCGGCCGTCCATGCACCTGCATCCTCTCCAGTCGGGGTCATGTACCAGCGACTTCCTGTGCCCGTCATAACAACATAGAAACAGCACACACACACACACACACACACACACACACACACTTCTCCGTGCTCCAGCCCCTAAGTCTTTATGCATGGGTTTGTCATGGAGATTTACACACTTTTGGTGAAAAGCTTTTTCTTAACTAGGTTCTCAAAAGGTTTCCAAAACTTCCCCAAATAAGCGATCTACAAGCCCCCACATGCCGTTTGGCTGTAGCCACACTACTTTCTTCTAATCCCCAAACCGGGTGAACGTTGTAGCCTTCTACTACAGCTGCATCTGTACCGTTAATGTATATTCGACAGGTCCTCAGCGTTACTACAGGGGCTCCGCCATCCGCCAAATGTTTGTGTGATGGGGAACAGATCCCTGCTTCATCTCTCTCATCTAGGGGGTCCTTGACCTGGAAAAGGGTTGAAGACCTCGGTTCTACAATAATACAGCTGTATCTGTAAATTCTCCCAGTATGGAACCAGTAAGACGCCCTGAGAGCGAGAAGCTCGCGTGCACGCATCTGCCTGGGTGACGGCAGACTGCTGGGCGAGCGCTGGCGCTTTGGTATGGGGGGGTCAGAACAACATGGAATTAATTATTTACTGGCCATATATGGAGCGTGTCTTGAGTGTACAGGGTTTGATGAGGTCAGATCAACATTATGGAATGTCAGAATGGGAAGGACGGGTGGGACAGGATCAACATATGGAATGTCAGAACAGGTCAGTTCCATATATGGAGATCTAAGGGTTTGAGGTTTGTGGTCAGATGTAGAGTTGCTGGCCGGCTCCATATATGCAGATCTAGGTGATGATCCAGTCTTCTCCATGTATGGTTGGTTATCCATTTGATGATGTCAGAGTGTGACACAAGGCGTGATGTACTGGACTGACAACCATATATGGAGATCCAAGGGGCTTCATTATGTCACATGATATGTCACGAGGTGTGACCATATATGGAGACGTGATGTCACGAGGCGTGACCATATATGGAGACGTGATGTGGCATGGGTGACTAACTAACGGACGGGAGATGCAGGTTTTCATAGTAAATGCGACCTACGGTCTGAATAATACAGTTGCAGCTGTTTTAGACGATACACTCTACAAGTTGGAAGAAACGTGAACACTTTCAAAGACAGTGTCAGTGACCCAGGAGACCTCTCTAAACTGCCAAACTCAGTATTTTCTATAAGCAACATTTAAAAAAGGCTATTGCACAATGATTTACTGTTGTGGAAGCATACATATATGTTTCTTTGGCTCCCAGATGACACCGCACACACGCACGCACACACACACACACACACACACACACACACACACACACACACACACACACACACACACACACACACACACACACACACACACACACACACACACACACACACACACACACACACACACACACACACACACACACACACACACACACACACACACACACACACACACACACACACACACACACACACACACACACACACACACACACACACACACACACACACACACACACACACACACACACACAGGTGGGGGCCAAGCATGCTCATCTCATCCCACAGTTGGAATCTTGCGGTTCAACAGGTGGGTCATTGGAAGAGACCAGAGGTATGTAGGTCACCTATCTCAGAAATGTTGGTTAACCACAAAGGCCCTAAGCCAGCCCAGAACAGGCAATTTATGATCAAGAGAGAGAGAGAGAGAAAAAAACACTGGGGCGATGCTCGCAGAACATTCCAGCCACTTTACCGTCTTTTATTAAAATGATGCCAATCATTCCACTGGTCATTTAGAGCAAGGAAGATTAGAAAGGCGTTTCAAACCTGCAGGAATCCAAAATGAGGAATTTGTTCCATCAGCCCTGGACACTCGTTAAAGTGTCGGGGTGGGCAGACCCACTAGCAACACACTGCTGAGCCCATCTGGATCACATTGGGAGAAACTCAACTGTTTAAATAAAGATTTTAAACATTTTAAGTAGATCGTATCAGACTATCGTATCATACTTACAGTACTGGAATTGCATTAATTATTTTAACTAATTATAGGGCTATTATTTAATAGTGATGAACACAATGCTAAATGGTGCTGTGTTGAAATGAAATGAAACCCACCACCATACATCCACTAAGACAATCGGATATGTACATTTCCAGAACCATGTTTTGGACTTTTCTATAGGATAATAATATAAAATGTGACCCGGGATTATCGTCAAACTAAAGGGTCTATTTGCCTTATCAAACGAATAGCCATAGACAAGAAGAAACCATTGTTATGATCACAAAAAGTGCTAGACCACGAATAGTTTATTTGGAGGGCTTTGCTACTTTACTTACTATTACTTTAATCTAATATTTGAACAATTCAATGCCGAATATTTGTGTACCTGATAGTGAAGGCAGCCTGGAATGGTTCAATTTAAACAATGTCAAACCTGGAGCTATGCTATATGGTTCACTCCATACCCTCTCTGTGTTCTTACCGTGTTTGTAACAATGCAAAGCCCAGTCTAACAGCAGAGCAGGGAGCCAGTGGCCAAGGGTGAACAACTAGCAGGGGATTCCAACAGGAAGCCATTCAGATACCGTATTATGTGTAGCTGGCCCGGCTGCTGCATTTCATGCCTTGTCCCTTAACTCTATTTGCACTGCATACGGTCATATTGTCCTAGTACAATGTGTGCCAGTACACACTCACTCACAGACTGTACAAGTGGTCAACTCTACTTGTCGACTGCTGTTCTGCACAAACGTTGCCAAGTCGAATTCCTCTGCTCGCTCTCTGATTCTCTAGTGCTGTCCAAACAGACTCCCACAACAACTATAGCTGCAACAAACAGCCTCCCACAACAACCAGACTGCAACAAACAGCCTCCCACAACAACTATAGCTGCAACAAACAGCCTCCCACAACAACCAGACTGCAACAAACAGCCTCCCACAACAACTATAGCTGCAACAAACAGCCTCCCACAACAACCAGACTGCAACAAACAGCCTCAGAAGCAGCGGGACAAACATTTGATATCTCCAGAATAATTTGGTGTTGTAGTCTTGTTAGGTTGTGTTTACATTTACGCAGTGGCAGCGCTTCAATATGTCATAAGTCTCGCGTTGATCCCGCCTCCAGCGGCCGCATCCTGCTGCATATCGCTCCGGTCTGATTTGGTCCGTAGTACATCATCTCTGATACCAGACTCCTTCTTCTGGCAGAATGCAAATGTTGTCCAGCAGGGGGAGTGGTTAGTTTAGGCATTTAGAATTTAGATCAAATCTTAATGGCAAAACCTTTTTTTTTTAATGTTGCGAAATGTTTGAAAGTTTTTGTGAGCTTTGTAGACCAGCTAATATCACCATTAACCAAATAAGTATAAAAATGACTGTATATATGGCTTGTAGGCCATTGTACACTATTTGTTTTATTATTTCATAATAGGCTTCATTTTTTTTTTTTAATAACATTTGCCTGTGTGTAAATTTGGTTTGCAAAGCCCAAACGGAAAACATGTATGTACGTTGCTTTGTTTTAATGTTCTAATCTTCTAATGTTGAATGCCAAACATATATAATCGCAATACTGTATGACAATGAATGGTCAGCTATGAACGTCCTGCCACCACCACCACCACCAACATAACCCAACACCAAACTAAAGAGAGAGGCCTCTCTGGTTCTCTCTCCCCACACCTAGATGAGGAAATCCCTATGAATGGCATATGACCTCACCACACAGACATGTCAACTCAGACACCGGTGGCCGGCTGCTGCCACTCGGCAGGCCAGGCCATGGCCATGCAACGCTTGCATGTGTGCTCCTGCAGGCCACTGGCGGAACAGCAGCAAGCGCATGCTGAGAGAGACATGTGCCACCCAATGTACCCTGGCCAGTGGTGGAAAGAGTACTCACATGTTATATGTAAAAGTACCATTACTGCAATGTATAGAAATACTCTGTTACAAGTAAAAGTAGGTGAACTTAAAGAAAGTGCTCTGTTTAGTTCACAGAGAAGAATATTTTCTTACATGAAAAGGTAAGGGTTAAAACCTTGTTTTTCTATGGAATGAAGGATTTTCAACCTGAACTGAACGGAGGACTTTCTTTAAGTTCATCTTCTGTCTCCATGTTTTAACATTTTGTGTTTTCCGTCAATTAACGCGGTATACTTGATCATACTGCAGCGTCACACCAAAGCATCAAAGGTAGCACATCTGCTACTTTTGAATTTGAATCATGAAAAGTAACAGTTTTGGACATAATTATGAGGTTTCCACCCAATAGATGTATCACAATACAGGGGGTTACCTTTTAATATATTGTGATACTGTAAGCACTTTTTTCTTTCTTTGAGGGGCGCTAGCCACTCCTATATATACAGCTTTTGTCGGCACAAAATGTCCGCAACACAAACTTAAAAAATTAAATTGAAAGACATTGACAAGGAACGGAAAATGTGTGTCATCTTGTCCCCACACGTCTCATATTTGCCATCGACAATGAAAGGAGAAATTAGGTCAATTGTCTGCCAAATATGACATTTGTGGCAACAGGCATTCTGATTGGCCAGTATGAGAGGATGCATGGTTGACGTTTTTATGTTTTTATATCAGAATATAGTGATCTACAAGCTCACAAAGCATCCTACTGTGATGCATCATGAACTTACACGTCAGCTATTTATATTATTATGAGCATTTGCAGGGCCATTATAACCGAGGTGTCACATGATACTGTGACCAAATCAATGACCCATGTTTCTAATGGGAAAAAGTGCTGAGAAAGGAATAAATGATAAGGAAACACAGCAGGGGACAGAGAATAGAGTTGCTGGCACTGGTCTCTGCCCAAATGTTTGGGACGCGGAGCGCGGCACCGCACACAGTATTCAGACATCTGGGATACACATTCGAACATTTGGGGACACAGAGGGGACAGTGGACACACATTCTTTAACATTTGGGGACACAGAGGGGACAGTGGACACACATTATTGAACATTTGGGGACACAGAGGGGACAGTGGACACACAGCCGAACGTTTGGGGACACAGAGGGGACAGTGGACACACAGCCGAACATTTGGGGACACAGAGGGGACAGTGGACACACAGCCGAACGTTTGGGGACACAGAGGGGACAGTGGACACACAGCCGAACGTTTGGGGACACAGAGGGGACAGTGGACACACAGCCGAACATTTGGGGATGCGGATTCTGAAGGGAGGGAACCGGTCAAAGAAAAACCATGTTGAAAGCAGCAGCCAATGTTTTCAGCTCGGAAAGGCAGGAAACGGTAGGTTCATGTGTGTGTGTGTGTGTGTGTGTGTGTGTTGGTTTTTGGGTGTGGAGTGCATGTGTGCAAAAGATAATCGTGTACAGTGTTTCCTCCGCCATCGGTGTATGAATGTGTGTGTGTGTGTGTGTGTGTGTGTGTGTGTGTGTGTGTGAATGGGTGAATGTAACGCACAATCTCTGTAAAGATCTTTGGATAGAAGCGCTATATAAACGCACCATTTTACCATTTACACTCTGTGCAAGTTTTTCCTCTCTGTATGTCCCTCTGTTTCTCTCCCTCTCCTTCTCTTGGCACTGTGTGCATGTGCGTTCAGTGTGTGTGTGTGTGTGTGTGTGTGTGTGTGTGTGTGTGTGTGTGTGTGCGTGCGTACGTGTGCGTGTGACTGCGTGTGTGCATGTTTTGCTTTGAGGGGTGTGCCGTGTGTTTCTGTGTTTGTGTCGTTGTGTTTCAAGGGGATATCTGATATTAAATGTGCATGTGTATGCATGGCATGCCTGTGTGTGTGTGTGTGTGTGTGTGTGTGTGTGTGTGTGTGTGTGTGTGTGTGTGTGTGTGTGTGTGTGTGTGTGTGTGTGTGACTGTGTGCCTGTGTGTGTTTGACGGTGCGTGCGTGCGTGTGTGCGTGTGTGACGGTGCGTACGTGCATGTGCGTGTGCGTCTGGGTGGAGTCGGCTGTGGACGGGCCTTAGCGGTGCGTTCCAGCCCTGACCCGGCTGTCCTGGCGACAGATGTTCTCTCCCAACATTCCACAGCCCAGGAAGCAGGAATTCAAGCTATTTGTACGTCTGTCTTTTCTCTCTGTCTGTCTGTCCGTCCGTCCGTCCGTCCGTCCATCTGTCTGTCAGTTGTTCCCCTATCCCTCCCTCTGTCTCTCTCTGCAGTTTGTCTTTTCTCTCTGTCTGTCCGTCCATCTGTCTGTCAGTTGTTCCCCCTCTCCCTCCCTCTGTCTCTCTCTGCAGTTTGTCTTTTCTCTCTGTCTGTCCGTCCATCTGTCTGTCAGTTGTTCCGCCTCTCCCTCCCTCTGTCTCTCTCTGCAGTTTGTCTTTTCTCTCTGTCTGTCTGTCCGTCCATCTGTCTGTCAGTTGTTCCCCCTCTCCCTCCCTCTGTCTCTCTCTGCAGTTTGTCTTTTCTCTCTGTCTGTCCGTCCATCTGTCTGTCAGTTGTTCCCCCTCTCCCTCCCTCTGTCTCTCTCTGCAGTTTGTCTTTTCTCTCTGTCTGTCCGTCCATCTGTCTGTCAGTTGTTCCGCCTCTCCCTCCCTCTGTCTCTCTCTGCAGTTTGTCTTTTCTCCGACCATTCACACCGAGCACTATGACTGTAACTACTGAAATTATACCTTTAAAAATTGTTCCAAGTCAATTGGACGGCATAGTCCACACCACAACTATAACAAATACTATGTTGATAAATATAGTTATAAGCAGTTGTGGGAAAAGTACTCAAATGTTTTACTTGAGTAAAAGTATCAATATATGCAATATAGAAGTACTCTGCTACAAGTAAAAGTCCAGTGTGTGTGTGTCTGTGCGTGCGTGCATATGAGGATGGACGCCATATAGCGTTTCTGTTTTTATCTAGTTAAGAGATTGTAACTTTAAACACCACCGCACATGTATGTTGTTGTTGAGTAGCATAGAGCTATCATCACGTGACAAATTAAATGATTGATATATATATATATAACAAAATATCTGATGGATGCGTTAGCGCACATGCTCGCCGATACCACAATTTTACGCTGTATCTGAGGCATGATACTGGTAGTATTGGTATAAACTCAAGTATCATACAGACACACAAGTAACCTTTACACACACAAACATTAGCACATGTGCACACACGCACGCACACCACACGCACACGCACACACACGTTGCATAAGGGTGACAGTACTATACTGACACACATTTATTCTACGGTTTAGCTATCATCAAATTCCATAATACCGTGCTGCTGCTGCCTTCCAGCCAATCAGAGCTCAGATAAAAAGACAAAGAGAGGTCGTCCCCCTCAGAGAGAGAGAGAGAGAGGTGGAAACAGAAAGAGAAAAATGGAGAGACGGCGCACGAGAGAGAGATCTAGAAATGTAGAGGGAAAGACAGGAGAGGGGGGGAAAAAAGTTTTTTCTTATATTAGTTTTCACTTTGACCCAATTCTGAAAGACATTCCAGAACGGGACCCTGTAAACCAAAGCCATCTGCTGGGCCTGAGGAGAGCGGAGAGGGGATGGACGCACATGCCAAGAGGGACTCACACACAGTCACACACACACACACACACACACACACACACACACGCAAACACACGGACACACACGGAGTCACGGACACGAACACACACACACACACACACACACACACACACACACACACACACAGACACGGACAGTCGCACACACACACGCACTCTCATCAGTGGTGAACAGTGTGGGCCTGACGTGTACTTGTACGTGCCGAAAATAGTCGCTCTACAAGATCACAGCGTGGCGCAGCGTGACTCTTTGTGTGCTTGTAGATCGGCTAATCGTGGCACGTGACACCACACCAGTGCAACGTCCTCAATCATGCAGAGCAGAGTGTAGGCCTGTCACCATTATTACACAATCATCTGATCACAATTAAGTAAGATAATCGCATATTTTTCTCCTATGCCCAGCCTTGTCTGTTTGTGTGAACACAAAGACGATGATTTGATTGGCTGATAACCCCATAGCGATATTGGCATATTGAAGATAAAAGTGAGGGCAGAAAATTGAAGACGCCAAAAGTGATTGGCCGGAATGACATTCGTGATGATTTGATTGGCTGAGCACGGAATGTGATGTATAATGATGTATGATGATGAGAACGCCCCTCACTGCATGTGTGAGTGTGATTTTATCGTCACAATCATTTCCATGTTAAAACACATTTATTGCCTTTGGTGCAATATTCCGTCATTTAAAACGCTAACGTTTTTGACGCTTTTGACGCTTTTGACGGAATTCTCCGTCAATTAATGTACTTTATCGATATGAAACTGAAATAATCGGCATTACATCCCCAGCAGAGTGAGGATGGAATGTCCAGTCATGTACACACACACTCTCCACCCTACCACATTTCCCTTTCCTTTGAGAGAAGGTGATTATGTAACGGGCCACGTCTTACTGTAACTTGCGTCTCCAGAGAAGAAGAGAGAGGGGGGACAGAACAGGGGGGGGGGTGGGGTGGGGGGGGTCTTGGGGTCCGGCCGGCAGAGCCGCCTTGGGAGGAAGGAGGAGGGGGGTGGGGGGCTTTTCAAGACCCCTAAGGGGCCGTTCTGCTGCGGCCATTACCATCCTGGAATGTGGCAATAAAAAAAGCTCTGCAAAATGACTGGTCTGTTTTCTGGCCCCTGCCACAATCACACAATCACAGTATCACGCACGCACACACGTACGCACACATGAACGCACACACGCACGCACACACACACACACACACACACACACACACACACACACACACACACACAGCTGTCACACAAGGCTGTCACCAATACACATTTAAATTGAAGATTAATTAACTGTCAAACAAATAATTGTGATAAACGATTTAATTGTGATTTTTGCACTGAACATTGGAATGTAACAATTTGTATTTCTGTTTTGCCTTTTAGGCTTCGGAATCACAAATTGCACAGGGCAGACAACTTACCAAGAAACAACTGACACATTTAATAAATGAATACGTTTTGGAAATAAAGACATTTCCAAAACTTTTACAAACTAGAGGAAATACTTGATCAATCATTGTGAACTACTGCAATTTCCAACTGCAATTGATCGTGACCATGGGTCTGTGGCTGTGCATGTCTTTACATTGGCATATTGTGCATTTATATAGCGCTTTTATCCAAAGCGCTTTACATAGATTGTGCATTACATTCACCCATTCATACACCGGTGGTGGAGGAAGCCATGCAAGGCACCAACCTGCACATCAGGTGAAAACAAAATCCCTTTCTGGCCAAAAAGTGCATTTATACGTGTGGTGGGGGGCTCGAAGTGCGTCCACTAAGGAAAGTAGGCTTTCTAATTACACATACTGGTCTGCATGGTTTATGCAAGCCCCAGAAGTCGACAGTAACATAGAGTAGCTATAAATGCGAAGGCATTAAAGCTATGGACCAGAGCTAGCCAAAGCCTATATGTGGCATGCGCCTGGACCACTTGGCCAGCGGGCGCCCCAGAAGCTTGAAGCTCTCTTTAAGATAAAAATGCAATCACAAAACTGACTCGCGAACGTAATTATATATCTTGATACCCAAATGGTTCAGTATACCAACAGAGATGATGTAACAGAGACAGACATACCAGACTAAATGTAACCAGGACAGACAGACAGACAGACAGACAGACAGACAGACAGACAGACAGACAGACAGACAGACAGACAGACAGACAGACAGACAGACAGACAGACAGACAGACAGACAGACAGAAGAGAGGACATTCTCTGTGGCGACGTACACGCCGGAGCGACAGAGGAACTGTTCCACCCTGCTGCCATTGAATGTGCTCTTCCTGTTTGGATTGACCAGAGCACGGTCCAGCCCACTGCTCCACTCACAGCCAATGGAGGTCAACACTGATTGGGCCGAGCCCAGGATGAGGATATATGGCTCTCTCACGACATGCAGCCCACAATGGCCTTCTACTGTCTGCCATCCATCATTGTTAACGTTTTTTTTTTTTAGACCTGAGGCCGATTCTAAAACAAATCCTAACACTTTTCTGAAAAACCAATGATTCTATGTCAGTGGGTGCTCAAACTATTTCATGTCAAGGACCCCCAGAATTATCTGTATTTGGCCACGGACCCCCATCAGAAAATATGTAGTCCCAGGCAGGGACCTCCCCCAGAAGCAGAGATTTGAGTTAAAAACGTTCGCTCTGAAAGAATATACTGTATGTTAAAAGATTTGCGGCCAACAATACCATAAAAATAGTGGTATTTTTCAATAGCTAAATTATGACATAATGTTTAAAACGCCAAAAGGTGTTCCCGTCCTGAATGGGTTAATGCAGTAGTTCCAGGGGGTCCCCAGAAAAATGATAGTTTGGAACCAAATGGACCCTTATGGGTCTGTAATTCTCAAGAGTTAAATTAACATTGATTTTACAATATAAATTGGGGTCTCAGAGATAGAAATGCCATTAAATGGGGGTCCGTAGACTAATTCATGTCAAACTGGGGGTCCTTCAAATTAAACAGATTGAGAATCACTGCTAGAGCCGTAAAAGTCTTCTCGGGGGTCCCTATCTGGCATTATCTCTTCAAATGGGGGTCCGCGGGGCTAATTAGTGTCAATTTCTGGGTCCTGAAAAGGTTTGGGAACCACTGGGTTAATGAACTGTGTGGAGGGGATTTTATCACTTATCTTAAAAAGAAAACTCTATCAAATCCTGTCATCCATGACCAGTTAATGATTACTTTTCTTTTGTTGTGGTGGTTATGCAAGAGGAAAATCAGTAGTATTGCGGAGAACGTCATTTGAGGTCGTTATTCATATTTTGTTGGCGTATGCGGGGAAAACGTTAGGAACAAACTCGCCGACGTTTTCTCTGTTAACTAATTACCATCGTATCCCTTTTAAAGCCAACCAGAAGAGCAGTGACCTCACATCTATACGACTGCCAGCATCCAACCACAAACACACACCAACGAACATGAATCCATCTGACTACTAGCATCCAACACCCCCCCCCCCCACTGTGACAGAAGTGAAATCAATTTGAACTTTGAAGCGGTTCTCCCTCCCTGGAACGGAGTGTGTGTGTGTGTGTGTATGTATGTGTGTGTGTGTGTGTGTGTGTGTGTGTGTGTGTGTGTGTGTGTGTGTGTGTGTGTGTGTGTGTGTGTGTGTGTGTGTGTGTGTGTGTGTGTGTGTGTGTGTGTGTGTGTGTGTGTGTGTGTGTGTGTGTGTGTGTGTGTGTGTGTGTGTGCGTGCGTACGTGCGTGCGTGTGTGGCTTCTCGCTCCAGCTCAGACGTGGAGGCTGAGTGCGAGCAGGAGAAAGGGGAAGGATTTCTGGGTAGTGTTGTGCATGGGCCTGAGACAGAGAGAGAGCGCGGCATGTTTGGCATGCCAGAGCCTGTCACAGGGCCTGTGTGTCCCCGGGCCTCGGGCCAGCCCTCCAGAACTCAACCACTGACGTGCACAACAAGCCCTTTAATATCAACCAGCAGCAGCATCCAGTTAGTACCGCCCTTTTTCTTTTAATCACTCAGGATTTGAAGAATTACTGAGGCCAAACGCGAGTTTACTATACCGTAATATCCTGAAGTGTTCATTTATCTCTGAGAGTCTAAATGGAAAATTAAATGGTGCATTTATATATATAGTGCTTTTATCCAAAGTGCTTTGCATCACATTCACCCATTCACACCTCATTCAACCTGCACATCGGGAACAATTAGGGGTTCAGAGTCTTGCTCAAGGACACTTCGACACTCACTCTGGGGTAGCCTGGGATCGAACTAGGTGGGTGCTCGCGGTTCCCACCTGGGCCGCTCTACCGGCCGCTCTACCCTTGCTACAAATGTAATAAAACGGACCCTCCTGGTTAATTTAGTTTGTACAATCTCAGAGTTACGGATACAATAGGCTCCAATTGTAGTTCCCTTTTCCAGAAAGTGGCATATACCGGTATATCCATTCCCTAACCTGTCTGAGCCAGATTGGGCAGTATTGAGTTCACCAGTTCTCTCCTCCTGCCTGCATCTGGGCTCTCTAAAGCAGAAACGATGAACAGGAAGCAGTGGGACAAAAATGATATCTCCATAATCATTTTGAGTTGTAGTCCCGTTAGGTTACATTTGCGCTGTGGCACAGCTTCAATATGTCACCAGTCTCGCGTTGATCCTGCCTCTAGCGGCCGCTTATGGCCACATATCGCTCCGTTCTGATTTGGATCGGAGTACATCGTCTCTGCCCGAGAGAGACCAGACTCTCCCTTCTGGCAGAATTAAAATGTTGTCTCAGCAGCAACAACTGAGAAACACACCACACTACTATGCACAACCATAGTGAAACACACCACACTACTGTCTATGCACAACCATAGTGAAACACACCACACTACTGTCTATGCACAACCATAGTGAAACACACCACACTACTGTCTATGCACAACCATAGTGAAACACACCACACTACTGTCTATGCACAACCATAGTGAAACACACCACACTACTGTCTATGCACAACCATAGTGAAACACACCACACTACTATGCACAACCATAGTGAAACACACCACACTACTATGCACAACCATAGTGAAACACACCACACTACTATGCACAACCATAGTGAAACACACCACACTACTATGCACAACCATAGTGAAACACACCACACTACTGTCTATGCACAACCATAGTGATCCCTAGCTTGAATCCCAACCCTGAAGGGAGCGAGCATTCAGCAAAAATCGAGAACCTCATACGTTTAAATAAACTTTATTTTGTATTTTATTTAATTAGCACAATTGGTTATTTCTGCTATTCATCATTCAAAAGTATACAGAGCTTAAGCGGTTAAGAAGACAGCATGCACATTCCCAATTTAAGAGTGGCCATGTGGTCAAAATGACTGATACTCCGCAGAAGGAAAAGGTAACTCGTATGTTCCGTCAAAGTCCACTTTGAGCAAGACAGCCCGCCCGGCTCACTCACTGTGACTGACTCAGGATTAGATTAAGATTGTCTGTGTGAAATATCTCAAATCAACACGGGTGAAAGGCGAGGAAATGCCTCACAGCAGGTTGCGAGGCTGACGGTCCGTGTGATATTTCAACGTGTGAGCATTTTTTGGGGGGCCCAGCGTTATGTAAACGTGGCGCTGCAGTAGTACACACTTGGCAGGGAGTGGTTGTATTGCCATTGCATGTGAGACCATAATGGGTAATGTCTCTCATAGGGCCTTCATTAAAACATTTAGACCCGAGGACGATTAAAAAAAAAAAAAAGTCTTCTGAAAATGTTTCTATGTCAGCCGTTCTCAAACATTTTCATGTCAAGGACCCCCAGAATTATATGTAATTGGCCGCCGACCTCCATCTGAAAATATGTCGTTCCAGGGACCCCCCAGAAGCAAAGATTTTAGTTGAACACGTTCGCTCTGAAAGAACATAATTATATTCAAAGATTTTCACTACATTTTCATGACTTTTCAAAAATAGCAGATCTGCTATTTTTCAATAGCAAAAGTATAACATCCCGTTAAAACATTCTTCTGTAGTTATACCAGCCACCGATAGCCTGGGTGTGCTTACACTTACACACACCTGTCTTGACCCACTCCAACCATCTGAGCTGCAAGTGATGAGCATACACACTCACGGCTCCATGTGGATACACAGGCTGGGCTAATCAACCGGAAATATATAAAAACCGCTATTTAGAACAAATAACTGACTTATAAGCAACAAAAAACGAATCGTCATTCACAAACAATACAGTAATTTAATCTTTTTTAAATCACTGAAATAGATTAGTCTGAATAACCACTCACTAACTATACTATACTAAGCTTGTAGAGGTGTTTCCTGTTCGGGTTCATATTCCTTTTATTTCATTGGCTCAGCAGTAGAAACACACCTTGACACAGGCATGGAATGTTCATCGTTTTAAGGACAAGGCCACTGTCACAGTGGTGCGGAGTGGAGTCCACTGTGGTCTTATAGTACATCATGTTCTGAAGGACAAAAGGCCAAAATGAGGGACATTTCGTGGCCTCTGTGAAATTCCTGCCCTGGCCTCCGGTTCAAAATGGAAACCTGACAGTATAGTCACGCACAGAAACTATTAGCTTTCCCCACACATTTTGGTTTTGCCACTGCTATTGAATCCTACTGGCTGACCTGGTGGTGAGTCCCCACTCCCCATACCACTTCACTCCAGTTTAACAACCCCCACTCTTCAACACCTCCCCCAGCCTGTAGGAGTCATTCGCACAGAGACTGATGACACTCCATCACAGACCATTCGAACCCCTAGACTCCACAGTGGTGGACACTGACAGGCATAGATCTAAAACAAAAAACAGATGCCTCATTGGCCGCTGCAGTTCATTGGAGCGATGTGTGGAAGGTGTGGAAGGCACGCTGTGTCGCTCATGACGTCACTGGCTGCCACTCAAGTGAATACTGGCCAATCACAGCACAACTTTTCCGGGGCCTTATCAAGTCAATCCAAGGGAGCTTTATTGGCATGAGAAAACAACCATTTACATTGCCTCTGATTGTCCTACCGAAAGTCCCCTTCCTTTATGTACCCGGAAGCTTGGCAAGCTTCCGCTCATGCTTTGCAAGGAATCTCGGGGAAGCTTGCCTCTGGGAAGCTTGCCTCCATGCCTTCAAGAGACACACGCCCCAGAGCCTCCATGTTGCCTTCAAGAGACACACGCCCCAGAGCCTCCATGTTGCCTTCAAGAGACACACGCCCCAGAGCCTCCATGTTGCCTTCAAGAGACACACGCCCCAGAGCCTCCATGTTGCCTTCAAGAGACACACGCCCCAGAGCCTCCATGTTGCCTTCAAGAGAGACACAAGCCCCAGAGCCTCCATGTTGCCTTCAAGAGACACGCTCCCCAGAGCCAGAAGATGAAAGATGAAAGAACATGCAATCTGGAGTGCACTTTCACATAGTGTCACATCACACACAAACATGCTTGTACAGCCGTACACACACAAAAATAAACACAAATAAACGCACGCACACACACGCACGCACGCACGCACGCACGCACACACACACACACACACACACACACACACACACACACACACACACACACACACACACACACACACACACACACACACACACACACACACACACACACACACACACACACACACACACACACACACACACACACACACACACACACACACGCGCACACACACACACACACACACACACACACACACATCCTTCTCATTTTCTCACCTGGTCACACCCGGCGTTGACCAGCTCCTGCAGCATCTGCCGGTTGACCTCCCCGACCCCGGCCGGGTGGCCCGACGACCCCGAGGAGGACGAGGGACCCGACTCGTTGGCGAACGGCATGAGGGACTTGCGGATCTCCCGCAGGGCGTTCTGGTAGTTGTTGAACTTCTGGGGCGGCCGGAGCTGCTGCTGCCGGCTGGCCTCCTCCTTGCTGGCCTTGCGGTCGGCCGTGCGTCCTCCGGCCTCGCCGCCGCGAGAGCCGTGCAGGGCCTGGCTCACCAGCTTGGCCGGCTGCTTCAGCCCTTCCTTGATCTCCTGGAGCCGCTGGCGCGTGTTGCCCACGTACGGGGCGGCCGGGAACGTCTTGGGCCTCATGATGATGACGGCGCCTCCTCCTCCTCCTCCTCTGGCCCGGACGAGGCCGCCGTCGGGTGTGTGTGCTTGCGCGTGTGTCTACACACACCAAGTGGACACGCCCTTCTTCCTTCCCACTCTACGGCGCTCCCTCCCTCCCTCCCTCCCTCCCTGCAGAGCTGTGTGACCCGGATAGATTTTGGGAGTCCTCCTCCGAGCCTCCCCTAGGCCCCCTCGCGGCAGCGTGCCGGTCGTGTCGTTTGTCTCTCTTCTCTCTCTCTCTGCGACTCCCTGATGATAGGAGCACTACAGGTGTCCCATGGTGTGCTTTTCAGGGCTCACATTCCCCCTCGTGCGGGGGGTTACGGGGGCCCCGTGGCCCCAAACCATGATGGCGCTTCCTGCCCGCTCCTGTTGGAAGATAGAGAGATATCAGGTTAAAGCTGCAGGTTTGCCGTGTGGTGAATGGTGATTGTGGTTATAATATATATACACACACAGGCGTTCAACAGCTTGGTTTTATCGTTAACTAGGCTTGCAATCTGGGAACCCAGTGGCAAAACAAGGAAAAAGAAACAGCACCCTGCTTCAGGGCTCGAGACTGCTCTTGAGGGATTAGGAGGATTGTGCTTCATTTGACCACTTCCAACCTGGCATCCCTAGTATTTTTGACCTGTCATCATTAGTAAAAGATGTGTCACAAATGATCATTAATATAAAAAATGTACCAATCTGTAGCTCACAATGGGTTCCACCATGGCACACTGAGAGCTTGTAGATTATTATTTTCACTATTCATTCAAGTGGTTAAACACTTTGAGCGCATAACCTGCCATGCACAACATTTATTCCATTGTCTTTCCACACGTAATTTGTTTTGTGTTTAATTCACCGTTGTTAGATGGTTATTATGAAAACCCAGGTTTGTCGCGGACATTGGGACATTGTAACCGGAAATCAACCAACCGCCGGCTTGCAAGGGCTTCTTTGTCTGTGATTTCCATGGATCAAAGGCACAAATATCTTATCAATTATACTATGTTTAACGCATGGAATGTTAAGGAGGCACTCAGCCCTCCACCTCACCCAAGACAATAATATTGACATTTAATTGTATAGCCGAGACCCAGAATTGATTCAGAACAGCAGAACAAGAGAACAGGAGACAGGAGAACAGTACAAGCTCGTAGCCGCGCTATGAGCTTGTATATCTGCTATTTTTCCAAATATAAAATCATGGTTACAATGTGGTTAAACCATTTTGGGCGGGAACCCCTTTTGGTGTTAGCATTGTTATGCTTTAGCTATTGAAAAATAGCAGATCTACAAGCTCATAGCTTGCAGAAATCGAACAACGACTGACATAGAAACATAGCTTTTTCAGAAAACTGTCAGGATTTTTTTCTTTTTAATACTGTTTTTATTAGGCATTTTTTGTATGACATCAGAATATTATCGACAATGATAATGAGTAGTTCAGTTAAATAAAATGAAAAAAAATAGGGATTTAGAAGACATTTATAGAATCGTTCCCAGGTCAAAATGGGTTAAACGCTAAAGTGACACAGATGCGTTCCATCATGTCTTAACGGGTTGCGGATGAGGGACGTGTCAACCTGCTGGTTCAAGCTGCGGTCAACGTGCACAGTTCAGCTGATGGCTGCAGGACAGAACAGGGCCTTCCTGAGTCCAGATAAGGTATCCATTAATCATCAGCCCCTCTCAAGGTCAAACGCAAGGCTCCATCTATGGTCCGTTCCTCCACATTGTTCTGTTGTCCATGAGACCGTGCCTGTGCCATTTCACTGCTATGTGTCCATATTCAATTTGGGGATGTTAATAGTTAACCGGTAATCGATTAATCGCTGTTAAGAAATTAGTCAATTAAACGTAACAGTTAATAACTCATTGTAATTAATCGAAACTTATGGGGTTCTGTCATTGGGTGGTTTTCTGTGAATGTAATGCTGTCTGCAGTGCGCGTGTGGCTGAGGAACGCACATACAAAGATTCCCTAATTTGCCATTGCCTGGCCCTGTATCGTCAATGGTCAAATAAATATTTGATTAAGGAATATAAGAGAGAACAATAAAAAAATCGACTTTCTGCCATTCATGACAATCATACAATGAGCACAAATTCGATCCCACAGAATTTAGAATAGATAATAACAGGTAAACATTGGCCGCTGTCACGGTGAATGTCATCTTATTTGAAGATCTATACACCCACAGTGGTCAACAAAGTTGAGTATGTATGAATGTACGGCCGATAAATCGGTGCATCGCTACAAACTTATAATACACAAGGTATCTTTCTGGTGCATACAATAATGTGGGAAAAATAGCATAAAAAAGGAAGAATGCATGGCCTTGTCCTAATCATGGAATGGGTAGGTGGTAGTGGGTAGGTGGGTGGTTGGTGGGGGTCAAACAAGCTAATGCTCTCTACCTACGTCAGCCGGTCAGTGTGAAACCAGACATGTCAAACGCTGCCTGATCATTTTATCTGGAGGAACATACTCTGCATTCCGCCTTGGCAATGGCAACGCTAGCTACGTTAGAGTACAGCACCACTCACTCTCAATCAATGCGCACTGCGTCGCTACTGCTGTTGCCCTGCAACGTACGTATACAATTTACAATTTAGGCATTTAGCAGATCATTCAGCGTATCCTTCACTAAACTCATTCACTAAACTCACCCACACAGCCGTCAGCTGTTTGGTACCACTGAATCTGACATGGATTGGAGTTGTTTCCAACAGTGATGGAGAAAAGCATTGAAAAGCGATGACGTATCAGCAACAACGTGGCTATATACGTAACGAGTCAAACAGGACCCTTTCCAGGCAGGGCTGCCTGCAACAACACAGCTAAATGTCCCCATCCGTCCTCTCTGTCCTCACATGGAGACATGTCCCCCATCCATCCTCTCTGTCCTCACATGGAGACATGTCCCCATCCGTCCTCACGTGGAGACATGTCCCCCATCCATCCTCTCTGTCCTCACATGGAGACATGTCCCCCATCCATCCTCTCTGTCCTCACGTGGAGACATGTCCCCCATCCATCCTCTGTCCTCACATGGAGACATGTCCCCCATCCATCCTCTGTCCTCACATGGAGACATGTCCCCCATCCATCCTCTCTGTCCTCACATGGAGGCCTGACGAATTCGTAGACTAAAAACTATGACAAACGATTTACGTCGACTAGCTTTTACCACTCACTAAAATGAAATAAAACACAGTGCAACAGTGGTATATCTGGCTAGGAGGAGTTTGTTTTTACCTCATTTTCTGCTAAATATATCGTTGCAGCGTCGACATCGCAATGCACACATGATGTGCAATATTGCACGTTGTGTAGTACATGTGCACACTAAGGCAAATTTGGCCGAAGTGTCAGTCCTTCACGTTGAGTAAAACACTTTTTTAATGAGAAGACATATAGAAAAGTGAGAGACAGCAAGAGACAGACAGACAGACAGACAAACAGACAGACAGACACAGACAGAAATGAGTGACCCTGGGACGACATTAGGATTATTACAGGCATATAATTTTCTTTGTACTTTTTGCAGCATATTAAAGCATGACTGAGGCATGTGCCTCTTTAACCTGCTGGGCTAAACAGAATGCCCCCGCCAGGAACACAGAGAGGCTTTATGTCAACAGCTCTGAGTGGGTAATCAATGAATGCCCCACTTTTGGAGTATTGGTATCTGTGCAACTAACTTACTGCAAGAACAAATGCAGTAGGCTAAAGTATGCATGATGAATTCCAGAAGCCAGGCCGCTACAGTCCAGAGCTGAACAATGCATCTTTGATGTGAAACAGAGTATAGTATAACATTACTCAACGTTTCCCCCAGTAGGATACTTGGTGGAAAAGTGAAGGGAAATAACATTTCATTCCCTCCACAATATCCTCCAAACGTTTAACCATGTAAAGCCCTATTCTACAATACTATAAGGTTCACAATGCTGCACATCACAACACTTTGTGAGCTTGTAGATCAGTGGTTTTCACCACGTTATATTCACCAATATTATGTATTGGTGAATACCGTAACTATTTAAACATCAATCATAACTAAATTAGTAAATTGCTAGTCATAGCAATTAACTAAATACTTCAGATTCACAGGTACATTTTTACTTAAATAAATTACTTAAAGTAAAGGATGTTTTGCTATTGATAAACAATTGAGGAACAGCCAACATAATGTGTGTGTGTGTGTGTGTGTGTGTGTGTGTGTGTGTGTGTGTGTGTGTGTGTGTGTGTGTGTGTGTGTGTGAGAGACTGTGCGCACGCGTGTGCGTGCGCGTGCATGCGTGCAACTGCATGGCCCAGGTTGAGATCTTGTAAGCTTCAAATACCTGCCTCCGTCAATCAGACAAGGGACGTTTCCACGTTGGCGGATGGACAAATGCTTGGTCTGCAATGTGAATTCCAGGCAGCAGCATTCTGGTTTGCTACCAGGGTGGGACATAACCATAACCACTAGATATGCCAACCAAATGCCAGTCCATTTGGGCTGTGGCTGTTAAGTGTGTCTACGATACCTGCTGCCATTTTGGCAACAAACCAACCATTGTTTGATAGTCATGTGCTAACTGGAATTCTAATCGTCTTGAAAAATATTGGGAGTGGCCAATGAATTTCAAAAATATATATGCATGTATATTAGCCACTAGCCAGGGGTGTGACGGTTAGTCAAACTAATCGATTTATTTTCAAAAATAAGCTCACAACACCACTTGTAAATTGGCTAGTGTTGTAACTATATAATAATCTGTCTAACATCTAACTGATTTAGTTATCATTTAAAAAAATATATACAAAGCTTTTCGTGTTGATTCGTCTATATATCATTACAAAAATCAAATTCATCAAAAAAGTAATCGACAGAATAATCGCAAAGAAAATCATTATAAAGTATAGCCTGTGGTCAACTAGGTGGTCAGACAGTATACAAAATAAATCATGCTTTGTTGCGTTCACACACACTCATTCGCTCACACACAGACAGACAGACACACACACACACACACACACACACACACTAATTCGCTCACACACAGACACAGATACACTCACACACAGACACACTCACACAGACACAGACACACACACACACACACACACACACACACACACACACACACACACACACACACACACACACACACACACAATTAGTACAAGGCAAACTAGAGGTGTGCATAATTGGGCCACATGGCTCATCACCTTGTGTGATGAGCCAGGTGGAACTCATGGGGGGGAACTGATGTTTTCTGCACCCTCTGATGAGACAGGGTGACATGCCTCATTACAACAGTTTCACTAACTTTTTGCCTGTATCTTGAGCTTGTGTGGCACTGCCATGACAACTGAATTTCCCCTGCGGGCCGGGCCGGGGTCAATAAAGGTCTATCTATCTGTGCTGAATGCCCAATGGGTGCAGGCAGGCGGCCGCTTTAGGACACCAACGTTGAACTAACTGGGACGTCAAGAAGCCAAACATGTCTCAGATACTGCCGTCTAAATAAGAGGAACCCTGTTATGAACAACACCATGGTAGCAGACTGACTCCATCGTCCCAGCCCCTCTGGGACCTTTCTCAACCAGGACACACACAGCCATCACTGTTTGTTGCAGACAAGACTTTTTCAGAGACAAACAAGATACAAAGATTTTTTTGTGCACGTGTGCGTGTGTGTGTGTGTGTGTGTGTGTGTGTGTGTGTGTGTGTGTGTGTGTGTGTGTGCGTGTGTGTGTTTGCATCCACAAAAAGACTGTTGCCCAATCCATGAGATGTGTTGCCTGGGCTTCCATCCATTCCTGCGATGCTTGGAGCACTGCGTCTGACCAGAGAGCATTCCATTCCACAAGTAAGTACAAGTTAAACCATACCAGCCATTGCATCATGGGGCAGCCGACGACTAAAATACACGGAATAAATTGCATATACATACGGTATGTAGTCTAAATGGGGAGGCATCCACACACACCGCAGGCGCACACATATCTCTTACACAATTACGAAACATTTCCTAGCCTCTCTTTGCTAGGAAATGTTTCGTAATTGTGCTTTCTGTGTGGCACGCTCCCTCACACACCTGCACTAATATCTATACTTATTGATCTACTTTTGAATAATTCCCATCCCTCGATAACAGAAGCGTAACTTCAACCCTTACGTTTAATTTATACATAGTGTAGAGATGAGCTCTGTTTGGTGTGTGACATACTACTACTGTGCATAGGCTAAATTTGGCTTTACCCTCTACTTAAATTATCCCGATTCCAGTGTATAATTAGGAAACTTGTGTTAATCATTTAATTTTTTTATGCCACAAAGATAATTAGGCCCACTTTTTGCTTATCCTTAAATTCTCTAGGTTGTCCTCAGACGAGCCCTCCATCGTTGCTTCCAGTCATCCCGGTTCTCCATACATTTAGTTTGTTGGTACTTTGCGCTCCTGCATCGTTCTCGGGTACATCCACGTATGTTAATGTGGGAAATCCTCGTGATCGATTTCACATTTTACAAGGGCTGCAACAGTTCAAACTAATGGATCATAAAAAATAGCAAAAAATAGCTGATCAATAAGCTCACAGTGTGTATGTAGATCAGCTATTAGCCACAATTTGTGCAACACTGCTGCACAATTAGAGTATAAATAGGTCTTAAGCTATTGATTAGTCTAATAATAATAAAATCAATTCATCTAAAAAGTAGTCAACAGAACAAGGCTAAGAATCTAACCGATAGCTGCAACCCTACATTCTACAAAGCAACTTCATTGTGAGAATATCCCAATTAGTCCAGGTACATATACTGTACAGACTTAGGTCAGGATACATAGGAAACACGGGTCAGGATTTAGAAGGCGTTTTTAGAATCGGCCTCAGGTCTAAATGGGAGGGAGGAGACTTACCTCCTCCAAATTATTACCGTTACCTTAAGAACAGTACCACAGCAGACGGTAGATTACAACAAGGTAGGCCTTGGCTATATGTGACTTCAAATCAGTATCACAATTATTTAAAACGTTTCATTATGATTCATGTTTTTTATAGCAGAAATAGCCAATCTACAAGCTCAATGCTTGTAGATTGTAATTCCCCAGCCACAACAAGCTACAACAAAGCAGCCACAGCTAAAGTCTGCCAGCACTTAGAGAGGTAACATGTATGACTATGCTCGCTTGACCAAATTGATGCTCTCTGATCACACAACCTCATCTCTGTAGTCTGTACTGGGTTCTCTTCCCATCTGAGACCTTAGCTGAATTCCAATAGCCCAAATCACTCGCTCATTCAATTCAATTCATTCACCCACGGTCACTCCAACAGCGGTGTTATGGTGAAATTGGTGACCTGCTGAAATATGTGACAGTCGTGTTGACATCACATAACGTCAGTGTCCGAATGTAAACCATTTCAGTTTTTTTATTAGCAAAGTTCAAGCTAGCTGTATTTAGGCCACATATTTAAAGACCTCCGTGTAAGTTATGTGAAGTCCACAAGATGGTCACCAATTTCACCGTAACACTGCCATGCTGGAGTGACCCAAGTGTGAGTGAGCGAGTGGCCAAGATTTTGGGTATTGGAATTTGGCCCTTGTTTCACTGCTCACTCGTTCACTTTGCAGACGACTCTTTTCACTGTACTTCCTCAATAAAGCATGGAACAATCTTTAACGAGGATTTCCCACAACGATGAACAGTTACAGCCTGAAAAGGTTGAGAACCAGTGAGGTAGGCCAGAAATGCCAACTGCAGGAATGGCAGATTCTTTTTCTTACATTTAAATAAATAAATAAAAGCTGAAACCTACCAGCTCACAACGTGTCACATGGAATGTGTATGTGCTATTGTTGTGCAACACCGTCATACGACAAAACACAGGGCTTAAGACAATTTAAGATGGAAAATCATTAAAGCACACAGATGTGTATTTCATAGGCCGGCGTGGCTGGCATGCTATCATCTCCTGTATGAATGTTATCTTGTAAGTGTTAGGTTCACACCTGAGCACAACACATGGCTGGCTGCAGCAATGCCAAGCTACAATGAATGAACCTACCGTATGCACGCATGCATGCATGCATGGGAAAAGGTAAAATCACAACCCACAGCACACACTAGTACACACACTTTTTCAGTCCATTTCTGATTTCCAACAAGCGTTTTCTCTCTCTCCCCCTTTTAGTCATGCATTATAACAAAGAAGAAGCCATTCATAACCCTGATATACAACCGAACAGTGTGTGTGTGTGTGTGTGTGTGTGTGTGTGTGTGTGTGTTTGTGTGTGTGTGCTGGGGATGTTGTTGACAAAGTTATCTGTGTGGTTCATTGGTAAGTGAACCGGTACTGTGCGGGAACACCCAGGCCAGGGGTCCTCGCTCCAGGGGGTCCCTAGCTCTGATAGTTAATAGTTAGTCCTCACCATTAGACTAGAGAAGATAAGGAATGTATATTTTGATCAGAGTTTCACTGATACCTCTGTGTGTGTGTGTGTGTGTGTGTGTGTGTGTGTGTGTGTGTGTGTGTGTGTGTGTGTGTGTATTTCCACAGTACAGTAGGTACAGTAGGGGGTCAATACATTAAAAAAGGTTGTCACACAGCCAATGCTATAGTGTCACAGTCAGTCAGTCAGACAGACAGACAGACAGACACACACACACACACACACACACACACAAACACGCGTAAATAAAGTTTTCTCATAGAACCAGCCATATAGCCTACAAAACAGTAATACATGATGAGACAGTGTGTAGATTGGGGCCTGCCCTGCAGGGCTGCAGTGCAGGAGGAGTAGGAGGTCTGGAGGACTGGAGCAGTCCCGACATTCCAACACAGCGAGAATTTATAATGCGCCGCACCACGGTGTCGCTGACAAAAAATAGAACAGATCTACAAGTTAACAACGCGTCGCGGTGCGACGCGTTGTTGGCTTGGAGATCTGTTCTTTTTTGAGCCCAGCAGCAGCGAGCGACACCCAAGCAAGTCCAATGGATGGCCCTGAACTGAAGCTTGGTTTGTGTTGGACGGGAAAAGCCGAGGCTTTCCCTTCCCGTCTCTCTTTTTGACTTACATTCCTTGCTTCAAATACTTAAATACACCCCCCTCCCCTGCCCCCCTCCCTAAACATGACTTTATACCCCGACAACAAGTCATATTAAGGGCTTATAAATAATATACACCATATATGAAGATACGAGATCAAGAACTTACCATGTGATATATAAATGGCATGGGAATAAATTAAAAAAAAACGTCTTTGAATCGGGAAAGTTAGAAAAGAGAAGGGGCAAAAGAAAAAAATCCCCCTCCAGAGAAACTCGTTCCTTCTTTCTTTCTTTCTTGTTTTTCCGGGTAAACTTTCTTCTTATTACATATAATCCGAATCGTTCTTCTTCCTTCAGTTTAGCTGGAGCGAAGTTGTTCCACTATAAACTCGCGTCCATTTTCTGTCCTGCAGCTAAAGTAGAATGTGAATCGGTACAGAAGTTGGATACAAAGTTACTGCATTGTTCACATTCCAGAGGTCACGGGAGGGACCACTGTGACGTCAGAGCATTGTGGGCGGGGCTTCTTCTAATGTATTTGGTGGCTCTTTGATAAAAATATGAAAACGGTGATATTATTAAATATTTGTGTGAGTGTGACTGTGTGTGTGTGTGTGTGTGTGTGTGTGTGTGTGTGTGTGTGTGTGTTATCATGAAATGTAATCCCACATGACACATATGTAGTTATAATATATAGCCTATCATATATATAATAAACTAATGATAAAATAATTATGCATTTTAAATTCTTTCTTTCTTTAAAAGAATATATATAATCGATTATATTTAGCCTCTCAGACCCTAAACTTAATATTAATATTTTGTTTTGTTGGATAACATGTCCAGTTGTCCACAATTACATGTAGCCTAAGATTTAGACTAAATTTTAGGCTAAATTCCATGCTGTAGCCAATTGATGTTGGTACCATTAAGGAGAGATAACAGGCAAACGTTGATCAAAATAACAATAACTTACAGTAAGTAATGCAGATCATGTCTTGAGAGCGTAAAATTAGTTTCATTTTACGCTGTCAAGAGTTAAAGATCTACAGTATAAGGGTCCATTTGGTTACCAACTCTCCATCAATTAAGTTTAACTACAGGGAACCACCTGGAAACCCCTCAAGGACCACTGCATGGTTGAAAACCACTGCTGCCTGTAGGTGGATCAAGGGAAGGTCTGCAATCTAAAAAAATCCTCTGTGTGGGCACTCACTGGCCTGTAGTGGTCCAGGCGCATGCCACATATAGGCTCTGGCCTTTGGATTGTATATATTGTCTATATGGTGTTCATTTTCATGCAGGCTCTTTTGGGCCTCAACAGTGATTGATGGCACTGTGCGTGCATGCTTTCACCGATCAGCTTCATTACACCATTGGTTAATGGTTAGTAATACCTCTAATTATTATAGGCTTGCCTAATACTGCCTACTTTAATGCCATGCAAAGCCAAAAACTAACTGCAGAAACTAAGTTTTTGGACGCAAGCCAATTTATTTGTGTACATCCCCAAAGGTCAAATTAGCCTCTGTGAGTTTTGGGGATAAACAATGACCTCAAGAACAGATACTGTGGCCTTGGCCAGCCGAGCGGTCCAGGCACCTAGGCTGATAATCCAGCCTGACAGCGTGTTGTGGATTCGAGTCCCGAGCCCAACGACCTTTGCTGCGTGTCTAAAGAATATTTTGTTGGCGATAAAAAAGGGGCATGGCAAAGATAATTAAAAAAGGGAGGACCACCTCATTTCCGCTACAAGCCTTCGTCAGGGTCCATGATATATAAGGATTAAATGTCTAATAAGGGTCCATTTGGTTACTAACTCTCCATCATTTAGCTGGGGACCACCTGGAACCTCCTCAAGGACCAATGGTGTTCCATGGACCACTAGTTGAAAACCACTCCTATGCCACCAAAAAGTGGAACGCCCTACCAACAGCCATTAAGACATGTGAATCCCTTGAATCCTTCAAAACCGCTCTCAAAGGGCACCTACGGACGGCTGCAATTTCGAAAATGGCCCTGGCCCCCGTAAAATCTGAATCCCCTTTTCCCCTTAGTGTATATGTTTCTTTTCTTTTCTTTTTTACCTCCTTACATGATTTCCTGTTTTTTGAGTGGTCCCTTATGGAGCTATGTGTGTGGGTGGGTGGGTGGCTGGCTGGCTGGCTGTGTGGGGATCCAGCTTTAGCTCAGTCAGTAGAGCTCTTGCCTTTGGACCACAAGGTTGTGTGTTCAAATCTGGGTACTTTCAACTCAGCTCATCAGTCTTATTTGTGCATATTGTTCTTATTGCGTATTGTCTTCTTTCTTGGTCCCGCCTATAGCTTGCAGCTATATTTTTATTATTTATTTATTTTGCATCCAAAGTAGCCTTTTTTATATTGAACATTGAGTCATTGTGCTAGGCTAGCCTATTTTGTTGTTCCCCGTTGAAGCTACAACCAGGCATGAAACTTCATGGCACTGTGCATCTCCTTGAGGAACAATACTTTGACACTTTTACTAAGTTCTGACCCTTTTGATTTGTTACATACAAACTCTTATTTCTTGTGTTGAACAAGTGAGAGGACCACACAATCACCCTGGGCCTTAATGCTTGATGATCGTTTTGTTTAATACAGTGTAATTTTAGAAGAGGCAGACACAATGTGAACAGACAGGCAGGCAGGCAGGCAGGCAGGCAGGCAGGCAGGCAAGGCAGGCAGGCAGACAGACAGACATGCATGCAGGTAGATTGCAGTCATATATAGATGGAGTAATGTTAACATATTAACTTTAATAAAAGGTTGATATATACTGTATAAGACTCCTGAATAAGACTCATATAGCTCTGAGCATTTACACACACCATGGCTAATAATGCCACCTATTGGACTGATGGGCACATTACAATCTATATGTTTAAGAATCACTCATTCACTTTATATATTTTTTCTTTCTTTATTTTTTGCCCCACATTTTTCAATCAGGTAAACAAAAAGACATTGGAAGTGGTCATAACAACCTGACATCATTCAGATTTTAATAGATATATTAAATAGTAGACAGGGGAAGTTGTGTAAGAAAAGAAAGCACTTAACAGTTGTTCTCCAGCAGAAGAGTGTAACAGGGTAACAAGTCAACAGTCAAACAAAAATAGACAAAGAAAATGTTGCTTTATATTGCAATAGCCTACAAACTGTGTATATCCTGTTTTAAAAGAATACCAAAACCAGGAAAGGATCAAGAAGCATTCTGCATGGTGCAAAAATATTCATAGAAAAATCAGAGCCATTTAAACAGCAGTAGCAGTTTCACAAACTAAGGCACCGCTGACAATGGAGGAGAACAGCGTTGAACCAAAAGGGGTATATCAAGATGCAGGCCAACTCTAAACCATAGGGCTGGGTGATATGGACAAAAAACTAATATCACAATATCTTTTGTGATTAATTATTATTATTTATTTTTCAAAAGATAAATAGCCACAACTTATCGTATTGTTGTGACACATTGTGAGTTCTTAGATCAGCTATTTTGTTATTTCTTTATAGCATAATGCTATATCAATAGATTAAGTCTTAAGATATCCGAAATCTCAGACGTTATATCTAGTCTCATACCACAATATCGATTTAATATCGATATATTGCCCAGCCCTAACTAAAGCAGATACCTCCAAGCGTGATGCAGGTGAATTAACTAAAATACTCTAGCACTATATTGAGATTAACACAATGTGATATGAGCAGAACAGAGAAAGCATCAGCGAGAACCAATATCCAAGTTCAAGCTTGCAAACTATATAATGTATAAATTAATCCAATTATTTATCTTTTCTGCAGTTATCCATTTGATCTGTGACTTCTTTAGCCACTTTAAGCCGGATGCGACAATTATCTACAAGCGCACAAAGCATTGCAGATATGCGGTGCATTGTGAGCTTGTAGATATTTTAGCTGCTCAACACCAGATTGTATTGACTCGACTTGTATTAGTTAATAATTATAGGACTAGGCTATTTTTTAAAAATTTGTACCTAGCCCAAAATAGAGATGCCAGGGTTAATGTGGTTAAACGACCCTGCAGTCTTATGTTGTCACAAACACAAAAGGTCTGATACACATGAATATACAATCAAGGTCCCTAAACGCAACGATCAATTCAACTGTAATTATTAAAGCAAAGACAGAACTTGCGAAACATGCCAACACATCCCTCCAAGGCGATGGAATTCCAACCACCATCTACGTCTACAGTACATTCTCCAAGTGCCAAAAACCCCTGATGAGATCACCACAGCAAAGCGTAATGTTGTCAATGATGTTTCTTTGTCAGTGAAAAGATCTTTGCAGAATCCTTCCCGGGACATAATTATAGCCTAGCCTTTTCAAAAGTGATCAATGTCAAAGGCTTCTCTTTAGTCCCTTTGACACAAAATGGTGCTATTTTATATTCCAAATATACCGTTACGATTATGCAGAGAAGTGTGATAGCATGTACAGCTGACTTTCAATACTCAAAGGGTGTTCCTGTGCATCAAGACAGTTCAGTTCATATTGGTGGACAGTTCTTACCCAAATGCCCACAGGTGAGGGGTCTGTTCTTCCTCAAATATATTAGTATATAATTAGTAATGTAAAGACATTAGTAAAGAAATGACAATTATTTTTGTTGTTTATTCTGGAGGCTGAAGTAAGTTTTGAGGGACGCTAGCACCTAGTATGCCCAGCGTTGTGCGTCTGTGTGTACCAAATTTGAGATGATTTGTTGCTGAGCACGGAATGTGATGTATGATGTGTATTATGTGCTATGAAAAGCTTTCTCTCCCATTAAATGATGGTTGATGGTTGATGGCTCAGAAACCAAATGAATTAGTGCTCAGGGCAGCCTTGCTTTATTGCAGGTTATTGTTTGTGTTTTAATTTTGAGCATATGTCTTATTACTTTGTTGTGATTATCCATTCCTCACTGCCCTGCATTCCCCAAGTTCCACCGTACGCAAAGAAGAAAGCACACTTTTTTACTCGATAAACTGTGAAGGATTAAACAAATCCATTGGCCCATAAACAAAATCTTTATGTGTTGCTGAACAGCTGAAGTGAGTTGTATACCTTAATGACAATACTTCATGTGGTGTCTGGTTTGGGGAGAGTTGTTCATGTTCACAACTATGGAATGAACTGGCATAGGACACAGAGATCACACACATGATCGCGTGAACTGGATTGTATGAGTTGAAATGTTTTCCTGCAGTTAAAATGTAGTGTTCACTTAGTGACGTAGTGAGGAGTATGCTTATTCAGTTCCAAAGCTGTAGAGGGGATCTAACGTGCCTGACTGGCGACTGGGTTGCAGAATGCAGTCCGCGTCACTCCAGTGGTGCAGCAGAGATGCACAGGTTGTTTAAGGCACAGGCGACCTGCACAATCTTATCAAAGGTGGAGAGGCTGG